>NC_052106.1:8186202-8256803 GCF_012273895.1 Zerene cesonia
GGGGGGGGATTACCGAATGATACTATACGTGAGTACGTTGAAAGAGCATATCTCTCAGACATGTCTCACTGTCTCGGCCGAACTGCGCGCGGGATTAAGTCAAATCAGGTATTTATGCAAGGGTGATAAATAAATATATATACATACGTGCATATCGAAATTTTTAATCTACATCATGTATTTTTTTAGTTTGGTGTGGTACATAATATTGTAAAATAAACAAATATGTTAAAGCCATACCAATGTTATAAACAATGAAATTATCAATTCCAGATGTGGCCAGTGCTATGGAATTAAAAGTACGAAGCACGCACGCTACCGCCCACCGGACGCTTCCCGCTCGCCGCGCCGGCTGTACCGCCGGTATACCGGGTATACGCCGGGTATACACCGTGTATACCACACTGAGCGACGCTAATGTACAAATTGGTTTCGGGCTTGCAGGTCACGACGGCGAAGTATTGAGCGTTAAATAAATTTATGACAAGGGAAAGTTTAAGGAACTGTAATGATCGTTTTTAATTGTATTCATTCGGATTTCTAACTGTCGAGTTAAAACGTCGAATTTTTTTTTTCACCGCCACCGCCGCATATCGTCTGATTAAATAAGACTGTTCGAATAGCTCAATGTGAGAACACATATATAGCTTACTTTCCTGTGTTATGAATGAAATCGTATAATATGTAATCGGTTCATGTCCCATATGTAATTATACAAGTGTAGTTATACAAGTAGTGAGTGCATCACAATGTGTACAGATTTGTGACGTCTAGATATATTCATGGGCTATTGTGAGACAATAGTTCGTACTGCCAATGTGTGACAGGACCCGTGGCTTGAGCGGTTTTTTTGATATTATTAAAATGTATATTATTTTTATGAAATTTTTAAATTTTTGTTTACTGCAAACATGTTTTTTTTTCTTATTTCGCTTCTGTTGATTGTTACTGTTTATTTTCTGTTTTCTTTCGTACTGTTAAGTTTCTTTCGTCAGGTTACGTACTTTCGTATTCGTAAGCAATATTTTTTAAAAATTCGATGTAGTTTTATTGAAAATATGTTTGATTGAAAAGCGACTCTATGCCTCTGTAAATATGGATCATAGAAATTAACCGATTACCGATTAGCTATTTTATGAAATGTTCGACGATATAACCGTTATGTTAACATAAATTGGAAGAACAAGTAAAGAGTAAGTAGGTCAATGGAATGTTTCTTAATAAAATCGACTCTAAGTATATGAGAATACGGTATGACGGTTTGTTGACATAGTTATCCTGTGACACCCGCGTCGCTTGCCTCCGACGTAGCGGTACATTGTTATAAATAAATAAATATACACTTGTATTATACTCGTAGCGAGGAAAGGGAGACAAAATCGTGCCCTCTCTCTCTAACCACAGATTATACACGGGACGGCACCGTTTTGAACTATATTATTCTCGACGTACATGTTGTACGGAGCGTTTGTTATATATTTGTAAAAAGATATTATATACCAAATTCACCCGTATTTGCTTTCATGGTGTTTATACTGTTTAGCCACATCTATATGTATTTATTCTTCGATTTTATATCAAAAATATTCTTAGTGGGGATAGTTTTCTCTTAGCCAATAACGCGCTTCCAAGATGTAGGATTTTTTATTAAATGAAAATAATAAATTTAGTGAAAAATGAAAAAAAAAAAATATTTTTCGTAATACATAGTATAGCTCGGCCTGAATCGAAGACACGTTAGAATAATTCCGTATTATACAAATTCTAGATGTTTCGATCCGTTTGAAATAGATAAAATATATTTAATAGTTATAAATACGCGTGACGTCGTTAAAAATATAATATGATTAACGAATAATCGAAATTATAAACAATCCTTAAATAACAAAATATAGTCTAAGATTCCGGTCGACCTATAAGAATTCTCATTTTCAATATTTTTGATATGAAATTTTTAAATGTTGTATCGCGATAAAATTAGCTCGGTTCAAATATTGGTGAGGGTTGTTACGATATTCAAAATATAAATATAAAATTACATATTATATTGTAGTAAATGAAAAAAAAAAAATAATGACTGAAAGATACAATACGACGAATTTTCGATTATTAAATATCGAACAAGGAACGTAAAAGTAAAAAAAAATAGATGATTTTTATCAACTTCTATTTTTGCTTATTTATAAGCAAAAGACAAACTGTATTAGTACAAGCAATACAAGTATTACACACATTCAAATTAAATATTCATTTCCCGATACATCATGAAATGGTAAATAATACAAACACGCTTCTGCTGATGGTCTAGTTGAATGAATAAATGTTCGAGTATTGTATCTTGCATTCAGCAAAGCCGCGGTTGTGAGTGAGGCCTAAACCCACAGTTACGCCCCTACTACCTATTGTGTTCGAGTTAGGGTACATTGCAATACTATTCCTTTCTCTTGTTCACTGCCCTTCATTTATACGCAAAATCTACTAAAACGTTCACGTTTTCTTCAATGAATTCCGCTAGCAATCAAACATTTTAAAACTGCTACGATACACAACCATTTTCATATAAATGAAGTGCAGCCAAGTAACCCAACAAAACAATCCTGAGCTTGCCCTTTATATTAAAACGTAGACGTTTAAGGCATTAGCGATTAAATCTTACCACGAAGATTTTTCGTACCACCTTAATTCAATTTTATAATTTAATTTGTGTGTACTTTATAATTTACCAGGATTAAGTTCGAAGTTCCTTTGCAAGCGTATGACGCGAGTTTTTATTGTATACGTTTAGTATTTTAATTATGATTTTTAATGACTAAACATTCTTTTGGTTATTTGCTTGTCATCATTGAAAATAATAAAAACGGATGTAGGAAATCCAATTGTTTCCTATTTTGAGCTTTATTCATTTAATTTATTTACTAATTTTGCAATTAATTTTAAATGGTTTTGGGTTAGACCCGATTGTTCGAATGTGATTTGAACGGTAATTTTTCTTTATTAAGGAGGTTCGTCTACGAGCGAGTCGATCGTTTTTTGGATCACTGACAAGGTTCTTGTATAGTATTTTATACTATTTAGAGAAATGCCTTGAGGCGAGCCAACAGATACATACAATTATACGAACTCAAATTTTTGCAAATTGCCATGTCTTCATGGAATGCCCAAAGTAACGGTAGAGCTGAAAGCTACTATTAATTTTGGGCGCAAAATATATTTCATTATATAATTGTCAATAAACACAATTGCCCATTCAAGTGTTGGGGATTTTTGAGAAATAATCAAAGATGGCGCTCAATTCGCTCGCAGACGACCCGCATATAAAGAACAGGCTCAGGTATACGATAGCTTACGTAATTATGTGTTCAAAGCGAGACGAAAACAGATTTCTTTTCATATTCAGATGTTACAATGTAGCGTAGGACTGGTTATGCGTTTATTGTAAGTTGTTGATATTTGCAAGTTTCATGATGTACAGATGTCTGGTGTGCTGTTAACTCGGTTGTCTACTTATTTGTATATATATTTCTCCTTTACACACGTTTTAAAGTTTAACAAAAATATACCGAAGATTTTTCCATAGAAATGCTTTATTTCCATACATGTTCTATTTACAAATACTGCAGTGCCGGAAATTAAGGTTTAAAAAAGTTCAAAATGAAATCTATATTATACAACATGTTATACAGCACGCCAGACGTTAAATAGTAATCAAATATACATATTGATATATAAAACTGACACTTAGTAATAACTGTAATTGAATAGGTTTAAAGTTTAGTGCAAATACATGTTTATCCGCATACTCGTCTGTCCGTATCGGGGCACAACTAGGTTATACTAGAACAATTCATTGTTTTCATTCGATATTGTGTTTTATTTCATTGACAAATGGGTTTAGTTTTGAATGACAAGATCGCTAAAGCATCGTTTACTAAGGAAAGTTTATTATAAATTTAACTTTAAAGCGAACAGGATAAAGTATTTTATTCGTAATAAATTTACATTTGGGCTAGATACAACCAAATGGAGACAATACAAAGATTAACGGAAGACTCTCGTCTATTAAATCTTAATGCTTTTGGCGACTTGTTATTTCACACTACACCTTTTATATTATGCATAGAGTTAGTGAAAAGTTGGTGAATTTTCTTCAGTTATCTGTTGATTTGTTTTGTTTCATTTCATTTATATTACGATACCGTTTGGCCTTACCGATACCGATCCGGTTTTAAATCCATTAGTTCTATCTTCATGTTGAAAATTTAAAGAAAATTGATTACATTGTTGAAATTTTTAACTTTTTCTTCAATTCAATTAATTTTATTAAAATATTATTATATGCAGATGATGAACTATTGGATTTGAACAATGTTCTGTCTAACGAAGCTTAGAATAAAGTTATAAATATGTTGTACAACTAACAGTTGACATTCCGACAGAAGCAATTTCACTAGTCTCATGTGTTCAAATAACTTCCTATAAGAGCTGCCGAGTTTTGTTGTCACTTGTTGATTCCTCTCTGATATGAGTATCATACCTTTTTATGAGATGAGATGTAGTAGGTCTTGTGCTGAAAAAAATATTTCTTAAAGATTAAATATAGAATGTAGAAAAATGTTCATTTCATATGTAAATTTAATTTAGTTGGCGCCATCATACTTTTGTTAAAAAAAAAAATATTAGTAAATCTCTATTAGTATGTTAAAAATCGGTAGCTCTTGCTGTAATATATTAGTTTTTCATATTTAAAACGCTTCTGCCGCGCCCGAAATAAAAAGATAACGTAATGGGACCTGTATATTATTGCCTGACTGAGTTAACACCAAATTTTTATATAAAAAGTAATGTTATTTATTGATCCCCTGAGCGGGGAGGCGTAATTTATAAATTATTTAATTCCCAATGTGGACCTTCTCCTGGTCGTTAAATTAGCTTTAATGGAAAATAAGGTTCTTATTTTGAGGTTAACTCGCATTTGCCCTTTAGATAAGACTGAACGATTGTTTGTGTAACTGTACAAATATATTATATATTGCTGACGTATGGTTCGGGCGACTCGTTGGAAGATGGCACACGGCGTTTCAATCAAAGCACCCGCAATGATTTCTCTTTCAGAATTTATCTAAAGGACAAACACACCGGAAGCTGGTGTTGTATATTTTATAAAAAAAAAAAATATTAGGAGCCAAAAAAATGTTGATATTCGATATCCCAGTAAATAGTGTCAGGTGTTGGCGAATGTTTTGAACGGTATTTTAACTTAGTACAATTGGGCACAGCCGTTGTTTTTATATTAACATTATTATTGTATTCTTATTTAAGTCGCTCTCCCGAGCCTCGAGTGTTGAGCGGCTGGCCGTTGCGACTTTGTGAAGATTAACGACATTTACATACAGCCTACATACATATTTTATACCAAATAAGTTTATAACATTTATATTTTCTCGTTTAGCAAATCCAGAAATTGTCCCGAATTAACTCAGCATCTCTGACAGATACTCGTCACATCAAAAAGTCGCAACGTACGGTCGGCCAAGTTAAGCCAGTATGCAGATAGCTAGTGCCACCTCGCAATTATGTAGTTACATATTTAGGTATACATTATATATATACATACGAGTAGCGTATTTACTTTATTCCACTTAGCTGTAAGACGAGTCGAGTCGACCCTAGTATTAAGTGCACATGTACCGAATAGACTAAACGGAACCTCCTTTTATAATATGCCAAATGTTTCATATATAAATTATATTTTACAAAGTGTTATATAGCGAAAAATATATTTACATACATAAGCACAAAATTTGTTTTACACTAAGGGTCACAAAAACAGATGGAAAATATATTTAGAGAAATAATACGCGGCTTATTATAAAGGGAGCGTTCGGCAACATTTACATTGGTGGGAAACGTATCTTACGACATCGAAAGCTAGTGTGAATGCGGCCTTATTATCGTATATACATAAATATACAATGTAGCAACTCCACACGAGACGTCATGACAAAATGGAGTTGTATTGTATACTAGTCCCATTGCAAGTTAAATAGGATTTTGCATAAAGATGTTCCTCTAACGGCGTAAATAGTTTTGTTTTATATTAACGAGTAAGCGTGGATGGGGACAAGAGCTAAACTACTGGCTCGCGGCCGAGCGCGCTGGAGTCGCGTGAAATGTATATTTTTTTACAAATGGTGCTACTGTTTTGTGTTTTAGTCAATGACGCTGCGGAAGCCATATCACACGATCTAGATTCTAGACTAGCTCGCGTGCGGTTTCTAGTACTTTAGCTTTTGTATCCGGACGACGGACGCGTATCAGTGTATTGGAACGTTCTCTCGCATTGTCACGGGCTCGCCCGATGTTATGTTTTATAAATTTCTAAATCTAATTTTTTTTGGTACGTTACGTTTTGTTTACTTTCATATTACGATTATATTGTAAATAAATAAAAGCTTTGGATTTGATTTTTCTTTTCTTTGATCCCATAATGCATTTTATATATGACTTGTAAAAAACTATTAACCGATCAATTTTTACTATCATTCAACTTGCTCACATATAGTTTAATTAAATGATAAAGGATATTTACAATACTATACAAAGAAAGTCAAAAGGTTTTTACTGTTTGCAAGACAAACGCACCTTTACATTATGATAAATATTAGTAAGGAGTACTCCGTACTTCCCTATTAGTTTGCTTAAGCGTAATAAATAGAATGATTTTGATCATTCACCAGGAGAGAAGTAAAATACTGAACACCATTCTAGGATAGCACTAGGTGAATTAAAACAAACTTTCATCATACAAATGTTATTAATTTTACACAATAACATAGAAAATCAACAGCAAATCAATTCAAATTTAAATTGTAATGCAAAACAACAGTTTTGATTTCATCCACAACAATAACACAAACATTTTTATAACAATCCTGTACAACCAATGTTTTATGACACGTAAGTCATACTTTCATGCAAGTTTGTGAAAGCAACAAAACACTTGTCTTTTTACATTTGAAAAATTTAAAAAAAAAATCAATTGATGTGGTACTTAAGAGAAATGATAAAAAATTATGGTCTTGTTAATTTCATATGCGGGCTTATACTTGTAACAGTTAATAACATAATAATACATAAAAAATTACTTGTTTTCTATTTTTATTATTATCTCCTATCTAGAGTCTATGGCGGTAATAGTTTCCCAGTTCTTAGTTACTTTGTGGTGTATTGTACATCTGGGAAGATATGGTACTTTGAAAACGAATTGTTTATTTCGATTAAAATCATAAAATTTAAAAATGCTACTGTAGCAAACGTTATTGTCTTTCTAAAAGGAACAAATTCTTAGTTTTAATCATTCAGTCCAATACTCAACATTCACACTCTATAAAAGGTACATAAATATTATAAACGGTACATAAATACTATTAATACATTACTAATTTAATGGACAACCGAGGTACGACACTTAAGTATTTTAAAGCATAAGTACGGGAAACAAGATTGAGGAATGAGTTATTGTTACATCACACTTGTTATATCCAAATAGGCATAGCGAATGCTCCATACCCACCACATATAAATAAAACAATTTTATTGTACCTTATGAAAGTCAAGTCTCAGTGGTGAGAACCTCGGACTTTAAAATCGTTAAGTCGGGGTTCGAGACCGGGCGAGCGTGCAGGAAATAAATTGATTTTTCAATTTATCTGCGCATGTGGATAACATCACCACTGCTTAAACGGTGAAGGAAAACATCGTGAGGAAACCGGCATGTCCGAGAATCAAAAGTTTGACGACATGTGACATCTGCCAATCCGCACTTGGCCAGCGTGGTGGATTATGGCCTGAACCCTCATAGGAGGCCTATGTCCCAACAGTGGGAACATATATGGGCTGATGACGATTATGAAAGTACAAAATTTCAAGGCTTTCCAATTTTTTTATTATGTACAGCTTGCAAGCATCCCTACTTATATCTATTGCTATACTCACAATTATAGTATCAAGGATAATCATAGGTATCTAAAAAGAAAAATCAAATAATAACCCAACACCAAATAATATAAAGTTTTCACATCGGGAAACGGGATTCGAACTCGGGTCTTTCGCATTGTAGCGATGCCTTCGCCGCTAGGCTACTCAAGAAGCCGCAATATCTTATATATAAAATTCTCGTGTCACAGTTTTCGTTGCCATACTCCTCCGAAACGGCTTGACCGATTTTCATGAAATTTTTTGTGTTTATCCGGTATCTATGAGAATCGGCCAACATCTATTTTTCATACTCCTAAATGATCAGAGTAAGGCAGAACAGCGTTTGCCGGGTGCAGCTAGTCGTTTATAAAAATTGCATTTTTTAATTGGTTACATCATACAATCAATTACGTTTTTTTTAACAAGAAATAATCTGTTTGTGTAATAATAATTAGAAATTTTATGTGGAATTTTATCATTTATACCATATGATGCTAGATAAATAAATACCAATATCAATAAATTATTCCTCAATCCATTGGGTGGGTAACTATGGCAACTCAATTGTACTATATGTGCATATAATTCAGTGTGAACAGTAAATTAATAATTCAACTTCACAGTGTAACAGAACGTACAGAAAAATAATTGAAATAAAAAAAAGTATCTTACCAATTACCTACATATGTTGTGTTTAAATTACGACAATTATACTAAAATCAAAAACGGTAAATTCATTCATAATAACAGGATATTTGAATTCAAAGTACTTTCCTATTTGTTAATACTAATATTACATATGGCACCTACTTTGGTGGTGAGCGACCATTTACTACAGTAGGGCTGTCCTTCCACGACTTTCCTTTAGGTTTCACAGTCGTCACTTTCTTTCTAACTACCCTCTTTACCGTCACTTCTTCATCAGAGAGTAACCTACGTTTTGGCCTAACCTTCTTCTCTTCAATCGTGAAGGAATCATCGAAAATATCACCGCTGGAGTTAACACTGGAATTTTTTAACGTTTTTTCACCAATCACTTCACATATGGGACTGTCGAAGGTGACTTGTCGCGGGCTCCTTTTGATCCGGTTCCCAGACGTTTGCGTCGCAATATTCGCGTGGTTTATCTTTGCTGGCGGAGTCGCTTTTGGTGCTATTTTAGTCTTCTTAACTTTAACAACATACGACGGCTCTAAGGATTTCCTTTTCTTTGTGATACTCGTGTTTTTATCGGGCTCCGTGTTCTCTGTGTCATCTAATTTCTGCGCTTTTTTCGTTCTTCTCGGTTTCAAGTCTCCATTCTGTTTCGGTATTCTTTTCTTTGGCACAACTTCCTCTACATCAGACTCCTGATCACCTGATTCCACTTTGTTTCCTTTCCTTTTGATAGTGGCAGTGAACTCTAGTTTGCTGGTCTTCGTTTTTCCTTCCTTTTTGAGATAGCTTTCAAACAACTGGCGACACTTTGTATAGTCGACACTGTCTTTTGGTTTTAAAGAGTTTATGTACTCAAAGAATTTTATTAAAGCTTCTGAAATGAAGGAAATATATAATTATAGTTAAACTCAGACAAAATGTATCAAAATATATTATTTAACTTCTTAATCAAAAATCTTAAACTTTGTATAATTAAACGATTGTTCAATATCATATTTCGAAAGTAGCTGCGCCCCGCGGTTTCACCCGCAATATCGGGATAAAAAGTTGCCTATGTGTTATTCCAGTTGTCCAGCTATCTACATACCAAATTTAATTGCAATCGGTTTGTAGTTTTTATGTGAAAGAGTAACAAACATACACACATCCTTACAAACTTTCGCACTTATAATATTTAGTAGGATAACAGGAAGTCGGTAGTAGGATAGTAGGATAGGATAGTGTGTATTATCTACAACAATACGACAAAAAAGTCATATCTCACCAGGTACACTAGAACTCAGCTTGTTGACTTCACTTCTAACATTCTTCATAAAGTCCTCCTTCATGGCCTGCACCTTCTTGGGCTGCTGCAACGACTTCTCCCATGGGAGCTCTCCCACAATCCACTGCAGCATGTTGTAGCCCAAAATCTCTAAGTCTCCTCGCATTGTTGCCACTGGAATAATGTGATTAAAAAAGAAGTGAGCAGTCATAGGAATAGGGACTGTAGAAAGTTGAAGAGAAATTTCCTTATCATTTAATTTATTATAATGTCAGTGATGCGAACTCATAATGTTTCAAGGTTGGCTTAGTACAGTTAAAAAAAAAAAGGCAAATTCAGAGAAATCATTTTCTTTCATCTTTCACTATGGTCCATCACTACATTGTATAAAACAAAGTCACTTTCATCTCTGTCCCAATGTCCCTGTGTATGCTTAAATCTTTAAAAGTATGCAACAGATTTTGATGGGGTTTTTTAAATAGATAGATTGATTCAAGAGGAAGGTTTATGTATACAACATCTATTAAACTACTCTGAATTAACGCGTGCGAAGGCGCAGGCAAAAGCTAGTCTGAAATATAATAGAAATCATGCACCTCAAGAAATGTTAGTGTTAGTTGTTAGGGAAAGCATGTTAAAAACTAGAATATAGCATATTCTAGGTTTTTTTCTCCCCATTACTGTAACTTACCCTATTATCTACTTACATCATATTTTTTATTTAGATAAGTTTTATCATAATGATCAATATTATATAAGTACAATCTCAATTCCACATCATATACAATAACAGCTTAGTGGAGAGAGCATGATAGATTGTGTAGAATGAATTATTTCTCTGAGTTGGATTTGAAGTTTTTTTTTAAGGAATTGTAGCTCTAGTAGAAAACATTTTGAATTCTGCTTCTAGGGGTCCACAGTTTGTAGTAGTGAAGTAATTATAAATTTTATAATAATTTTGCACAAAAATAAATATAAAACACACAATATACCTCCTAAATGCGCATCCCTACTTGTATACTCTATAGTCCCATTATGAGCACATTTTGGGTCTGGTTTAAACTCTTTTTCATTAACTCTTGTAGCAAGGCCAAAGTCCACAAGGTATGCTTGGTTCTCGGTCCCTTTCTTCAGCCCTAGGAGAATATTTGCTCCCTTTATATCAGCATGGACATAACCTTTATTGTGTATGTATTCTAAGACATCTAGCTGAAAATTAATATAAAATAAGTTAATTTGTACATTGTTTACTATTACACCCTAGACAATGTTAAATAACATTGGGCAAACTAAGATGCTCACAAGAGCCACTGTTGTGAACTACGTGAATGTATATTCCTTAAAGCAATTACGAATTCTTGTTTTTCAACAGCAAATTATTATAATAATATCGGTGGATAGCATCAACATCATCAACAATATGGTGAAGGAAAACAACATGAGGAAACAAAAGTTCCACATATCCAACTGCCAACCTTGTATTTGGCCAAGGTGGTGGATTATGGCCTGAACTCTCATAGGAGTTCCGTGTCAGTGTCCAGCAGTGGGAACATGTATGGGCTGATGATGATGAAGTTTAAATTATTAATTATTAAATTTTTCAGTTCTAGCTTAAAACTTATTTGCCGATAAATATCTTACACAATCATATAAAAATGACAAAAGACAGGCAATTAAATAAACAAATTATTGAAATGATTGTTTAATATGAAGTTCAACAAATAAATTTTAACCAAGGATTGAAACATCAGCCCTAAATAGTTACAACTTAATCAATTTTTATTCATACATTAATCATTATAATTCTTACCATTTGGAGGCCTATTTGAAAGACTGCAGTTGGTGGGAATGATCGACCGGAGTCTTTGAACAAGGTCCACAAATCCTTTCCATACCTCTCAAGTACTAGGTATCTGTATTTTTCGCCTTTGAAATTATGAGACCCATTTCCATAGTAACTGGGCATACCAAATGTGGATAACTTTTTCTCCTTCATAAATTTAGCAACTGTAATTGGAATGTTCAATTTTTTTGACACAATTTTCGCTCAAGATTTTAATACAAAACAAGTAAAAAATTATGATGTCTAACTTTATCTCATTTCTATACCATAAAAATAACAATAAGATAAATTACATTTGGCTACTTACTGTCATCTTTACTAGCGTTTCTTATGTAAAAATGCTTTTCTACAAACAACGGACCGTTTTCGTGTGGCTCCTAAAATAATAAAAACATGTCATCACTCTGCCTCGCTTTACGGATTTAACAAATGTAGGCTAAGTTGTCCTAGTCTTATTTATAGGCACTGAATGTTTAATTTAAAGAGACTTACAATCTTTACAACGAATGGGTAGCTAGAGCCTTTCTTTGGCGAGGCTTCATGGTCGCACGCAGAGTATATTTCACCAAAACCACCAACACCTATAGAAGGACCGATTCTCCATTTCTTCTTTCCTATTGTGTCGTGAATTACCTCTCCTGTTGGGATAGGAGCAGGCATCTTATAGCCATTGGCTTTTTTCTTCGGCGCTGCCGCTTTTTTCCCTCTTCCACTCATTATAACTATGTTAGGTGTACCTAATTAAAATGTATTTATTATCGCATTTAACACTGAATTAATAATAATAATATTTAATGATCTTTTCCATTAAAAATATTTTACAAAACATACACAACAGAAACGCTTGAAATTGAATCAAGCGTCGTTTTCTATTTTGAGTTTTGATTTGACAGATCTCAAGTCGTATGCCTGATCGCCATAAGCCATTAGATACACAGATAATAAAAATAAGTCCATTCACATCCCAGCATACAGTACGCATCAAAGAGTAGTATAATAATACGGGTACGCATGCAGTCACGCAGTGGTCGATTTGCTAAAAAACTCATTTCCAAATTAATAGTCTCGAAATGAATCATTGAAAATTCATCAAATGTTGAAAAATAACATTTAATGCTTCAATTTTCGGTGTATTACGAGCATGACTAATACTGTGCGACGTAAACTAAAAGTATATTTTGGAAAAATGTCTATCATCATCAGCATAGATATTGCATATTTTATTCCCACTGCAGGGACAGATACCCCGAATTCCCTCATTCATCGCCGATTGGATACTAACCGAGTTCTTACAATAAACTCCTGACTATTTCGAGACACTAATATTAATCATTGAACCAGCGGCACTCACATGGGCGCCGGTAGTGGAGTACTTTGGGGTGCACAGTTTGACTACCACCATAATATCATTTACCAAATCACCGGTAGCAATATTTGTGAGATTGTTTATTATTGACTAGCCGCGCCCCTCGGGTGAATCCGCAGGTGACTTCTATTGACTTCAGTATTCCGTAGGTATATAGGGATAAAAATTGTGCCCATGTGTTATTCCAGTTATCCAGCTACAAATTTCATTGCTATCGGTTCAGTAGTTTTGGCGTGAAACAGTAACCAACATACACAAACTGTCGCATTTATACTATTAGTAGGATAGGATAGGATATGTCGAGTGTTTGAAATGTTCCAGGGCTGGCGATATATTTGATGGTATATTAGCGCGTATTCTGGTACAACATTTTTCGGCGTCATAGTGTGGTGTCAGTTAGTGCTTTGACACGCGCTACATACGTGTTCTATTTAACAAAGCCATTAGCCATTACTATTAGCTTTGTATACATAATTAATGCGTTTGTTCTTAGGTAATCATATGCACAATAAGACACAATATTTTGAAAGATATATATTATATTTCATATTTTACGCTACTGTATTTACAATTTCACTTTACAACATACATCTTCACTAGCCTTAAACATACAAATGAATAATTTACATTAAAAGTTTTGTGTAGGCAAATGAATTAGATAGTATATAAGTTATAAATATACCTACTAAAACAAATCTTTTTAATGTGTACAGAACCTCAATAATTAATCAAGTTACTATAAATGTAATCAACAAGATTAATACCTAATCGAATTATGTACATAACTTACAATTGTTAATTGTTATTAATTAATTTCATAGCAATAGTAACAAAGCAATTTGAAAAGTGCACGATGTTATTTTTTTTAAATGCTGCCTGTTTATTTTTATACTTGAAAATGACAGTTAAATAATATGGCAATTGAAGTTAATTTAACTAACATTTTTTATATTTAATATAAATCATCTTCATCATCGTCTTCATACGATAAGGAGTACCAGTCACGGGCAACATCTTCGTAAATAATTCTTTTTACGTCTTCGTCGTACTGTGGATGTAATATCCTTGGAGACCGTGCTCGGAACTCGAGTGGCACGTCATAACATTTACAAACGCAACAGGCGGGAAATTTGAACCAATCAGCGAAGATTCCACGGCATTCGTTCCTGGGATCATAGGCGAGCAAACGATGGATGCGATATTGTTGTTCACATCTGAAATGGATATTTTAAAAATGACATTTAATCTTATATATAATATTTCCGTGTCACAATTTTAGTTACCGAACTCCTCCGTGCACAAATGTAATTGTCACGACAAAATTTTTGATAAAAAGAACCTCATTCTATGATTTTATAATGTCTGTTTATAAGTATTACCTGCATCCCTCCCTACAGTACATCTGTTTGTGTTCATGAACACACGTCTCCAAGTGTATGTACTGCTCGAAGGGGTACATGTTGAGGAGCGCCAGGACTTCGCCACGTGTGCTATTCGCCCAAAACGGGGCAGCCATCTCTTCTTTCGATTCGCAAGCGTTTCTGAAAAAAAAAATACAGTTTACGGACGTGTCAAATTCACAGCAATCACTACTGTTGACTTAAGATGTTATATTCTTATTAAAATGATGTTCATGTTTTTAAAGTGACGATAGGTATAAAAAGTTAATGTATTATTTCCTTTAACTTCGTAAAATTAAAAAAATAAGTAAGTATCTTTATCTACATTATAGACTATTATCCTATCAACATGAGTTTAAAACAAACTTATTATTTAAGTAGAAAGCTAATTACAGTAACCCGCGAAATCAGACAATTAGTTTTAAGAACATAGGTCCTGTAGGAAATTTAAGATAAATTGTCTTTTTTAACATCTTTCTTCTTCAAAGCCGTTCATTTAAAAACGTAAAATTGAAATCATCTTAGTTTAAATATTGTTATGTTATGAGAACGGAGAAAGTTAAAACTTTGGTAATGGCTAAATATAGAGAATATCGGTAAATATGAAATCATCGTGATGATCTCATATTTATTTGCATTTGAAGCCTCAACTTTATCAACAAAACAACTTACGCTCCTCGTAGCTTTATAACAGCCGGACGGATTGTTTCTTGCTGTGGCTTTGGGTGGAATTCCTCTTTTTTCTCATTCACTTTTGTATCGATACGATCTATTTTTACTTTCTCGTGTTCTGAAAACAGTAAAGTCGGTGGCAGTGTTGACGCGTCCACTGTTTTCCAAGCATCTTTAGACTCTGTTGTTGTTTCATCGTATTGTTCCTCTGTTGTCTCTGTTGCGTTCCCGTTTTCAGTGCTCGTAGATAAAGCGTCTGAATTATTTTTGTTATCTGCATTTCCATCGCTCTTAGGAATATTGCCTACATTCGGATATATACTATTTGTTTCTATGCTTTGTTTGATTATAGCCTCTAATGTAATTACATCTGGTTCTAAATTATTTATTTCTATATTCGCTATACTTTCAAGTTTTGTTTTATATGATATTCCTTTTTCGTCCAGGGTTTCATTATTTTCATAATTTGTTTCCGTATTCTTACTGGAGCTATTTTTAGGTGTATTTAAAGGTCTTTCTAAAGGTTTAACTCTTAACGTGTCGTTGTCTTTTTTCTGTTTATCTGCTTGTATCGGTCGGAAATGAGGTTTGTCCTTTATACCGCGATGCGCTTTCTTGGTATACTTTATTTTTGTTTTTATGATATCTTCAGCGAAACCCTTTGACTTGTCATCCTCATCATCATCTATAAAGTTTTCTATTTCTGCTTTTAAAACTGCTATGTGTCGCTCCTCACCATACATTCTTCTCATAAGACCCTGGAAATACAAAATAAAAGATTTATTACTTACTCCTTTTATTTTTCTGAGTATTAAAGGCAATTTTTTAATCATTTTTATAGTTCAATATTTGTACCTTCTAAAATCTTGACCATCATTTGTTTCTGTCATAATTTAAAGGACAGATATGTAATATAGCTATTGTTGGTATGAATTATTTGGTACGTCGTATGATATTGCTTTAAATACTAACAGAAAAAATTTATAATATTATTTTGCTATCTTATCTATTCTTAAAAGTGGGGAAGACTTTTATGATCGGCATTCTTTGTAAAAACGAAAACTGTGTGGTGGTTAAAAAAACGATCAAATTGAAAGCTTGCGAGCTTCAAATTTAATTAAAGAATAATTTAAACAGTTTTATCTGAAAATTGCTGAACTTATTTATTATGTACAAGTAGAATTTAATATGAACGATTGGGATATTTAGAAAATTAGTTATTTTCCGTCTTCTCCATCTGTCACAATATATAAGCTACATACAGCATAACTACCTGATTCTCTCTAACAAAGCGGCGTATCGCATGCCACGGGTAGCTGGAGCCCGGCGTGGTGCAGAAGCTCTGCTTGCTGAGGTCGCAGGGCGCGTCGCGCACGTGCGCGCGCGTCGAGCGGTGCGGCCGCGCGCACGCCGACGCGTAGTCCAGGCTGAGTGCGCACCGACATGACGCCTACTTGAACAATGCTTGCTTGAATATTGTTAACTAGCTATCCTCCCGCGGCTATGCCCGCGTAGTCGCAGGAAACTTAGACCCGGGGTTTTTCTAGCATGTTCCCGTTCCCGTGGGATTTCCGGGATAAAAACTACCCTATGTCCGTCTCCTGGGTCCAAGCTACCTCTGCACAAATTTTCAGCCAAATTGGTTAATCCGTTCTTCAGTTATAAATAGTGTAACTAACACCACCACTTTGTAAGATTTAAAATAATATATTAGATGAGAAATTTCGTATTTAAAAAATTGCATCTAAATCGTGATCGTGTGACGTATAAGCGCGGGTGGAACGTAGGTGTGCCAGATGGAAAATAGTTGTCACTTAGTGCTAAAGACAATCTATTAGTGAAACCTCCTCAATTTCAAGACCTCAATTTGATAGCATTTTATTAATAAAGTACACCTAGTAAACCATGTAACGTAACCTTTACTTAATATTAATTTGTTCCCTATAGAATCAGAGTGTATGAGGCTAGAATCTTAAAAATCTATGCATATAGTAAGAAGCAACTGCTCCTAGCCACATATAACATAACGCTATACTAGTACTCCAACTCCGAATGTTACGACGTAAACAGAAGGTATGACCACAGATAACATAATATTATACTGTTTAAATATAACGAATGTCATTGCTTTGTTCAATTTAGTCTGTTTATGCATAGATTGCTAGTTTCTTTCAATGAATGAAACGATTCCATTCATGACCCATCATCCAAACTAAGCAAGTAATTAGGAGTAACAATTAGGTATTGCAGCGGGTTTCACTTTTAACAACTTTCTCCGCTCTCTTCGCGGAAGGCACGTAGGGCTCAGCGCTCACCAGATTTGTAAATGATGCCTTTTCAATATGCTGATGTAATCCGTAGGATTGCAGCGTGTGGTTTATTGTTGTTAGCGTGTAGATATAGCAATCTACCCGCGGTTTCGGTCAAAGGAATATTTATTTTTTTATTCTATTTGTAGATAAAAATAGATAGACTGAAAAATGTACATAAATGAATGATTTGTGTTTTTGATGTGCTTAATTGCAAACCATAATTTCGATTATTTTATATGAACAAGTTTCGCTAGAGTAGGTATCTACTCTAAGGAAACTTAAAAATACTCAAATCGCGAATAAGTTAGGTAAAAGTCTTTATTTAGCTTACCAATTACGTCTTCATATCTATTAAATCTATTCCGCCTTTACCTAGATCTAGTACATTTCTTTAATTGCACTAACCTAGATTGAATTCTGTTTGTAAAACTGTTTGTTACCCAAACCCATGACCCAAAAGTCGTACGTGCGGGCTTGCTCTACCGTTATTATTAAAATTCGCTTCTACACATCTCAACTTGAAGTAATAGAATTAATTGTTTATGCTTACAGTGAAAGATATTTCATATAATAAAAGAAACATTTATTTTATATTTCGCGTCAATTATCATAAATACGATGGTAAGCAATTTATTTTTTCATTCCTTTTTAAATAAACAATCATTCTTATTTTTTTGTTGAAAGAAACCATAGTGAAGAAACAATAGTACAGATAATAAACATATTCCATGACATGTATAATTTATTATCTAAGTTGAGACGGACAGGCATGCTAGTGAAAGTGTCTGGCGATATTTGGGAGCAGGTGTGACGTCACACCGTCCACCGATTACCATCTGAGAATGTCAACATCTAAAGAACATGCATAATATTTAACATGTTTAAACCAACCTAGTGTACTAAGCTGTTAAAAAAAATTGCAATGAGTAACATACTTATTTAGTACATTTTTTGGACAAACAAATAACATTTTACATACTGAGAGATAATACGATTATTACGCGAAATCAGATTTCAAAATGTTAACTGTAGATGGAACTACCAGTGTTTTCTAGATCAATCTTATTTAGAATCTTTAATCTACAAGTAAAGTTAAAAGCAGTGTACCTACTAACGAGTTTAATAATAGCAGGTGTTTACCGTTAATTTATATAAATAAAATTTCGATCTTTAATTTAATATCCTTTTCTACTGAGACTTGACTTTTGAGTTACTATATAATTATTTATTTTAAAAAGTACAGAAATACCGATCAACAAACATGTCCATAAGAGTAAATAATAAATTGAATTGTTATTATCATAATTTCCAACTAATAAATACAAATAATACTGTATTTAATGGATTTATACTATCTGAATTTGAGTATGGATTTATTCAATCATTTAATTTCATACTTGTCAGCTCAATACAAAGACACAATCATCATCTATACCGCCTTAAATTTATTTTCAATCTTAAATAACCATAAATATAACAACTGTATCAGAACCTGCTTTTAACAGTTGGTTTAGTCAAAATTTTCTTCAGCAATCCTTTCATAAACATTATCTAGCCAAGTCTGCAAATAATCAGATAATAATTTATCAATAACAATTTACAAGTACCAGAGAAATCACTACACGTCTACTTTCTCCGCAGAATGTAGGGTACAGATGCGAGCGAGTATAAATAAACATTATTCGTTACCGCGGCAATCGATTTGTGTCCAAGTCACTTTTTTACTTAGAAATATCATTACGGTAAACGTTTATAATACTGAGTTTTTAATTATTTGGTATGTATCATAGTAGTCGTATTCTATGTGTGAAGTCTTACAGGGTATCCCAAAACATAATGAGTTTAAAGTATGCACCCATTGTTCTATTAATTTACGAGAGGTTTATAAAATTAATAATAATGATAACGACAATATTCCATCTACTTTAGAATTTATTTGGGAATATAAAAGACATTTATATTCCGTAGGTTTGACCGACAAATCGACAAACACAGTGTGGCAAATGATAATACCTACCTCCATCAAACGATGTAGCTCTACATATTTTTAATTTGTGTTTATGTCATTAAATGATAATGGGTAAGTTAAATTTTTAGTTTTAAATAACTATAAGGCATTAAAGAATGAAAAAAAAATCGAAGCCGAATAAATCAAATCAAATTGATGAAAACAAGAGAAACTTACTGATTAGTTTTAAAGAAACTATGTCGATACTATGATAGATTCAGAACAATAGCGATAAATACAGAGTGATACGATTTCTAATTACCGAATTTGTATCAGCACGCTAATATAATACTTAACTCTTTGTAAAACAGATTAAATTGCAATTCGAGTTCTTACCTATACGCTGTAAAAAATGGGTGTAAGCTTATTTGGCCCGCTTCCCACGATGTCTGTGCTCCTTAGATAGGGCTGTCACATATCAAGTTTCTAGGCCTATCTAATTAATTATAATATTCAAAAACAATCGATAAGATTTAGATTTACGATTATCTGACTAGTTGTGGACTATTCACGATATTTTTAAATTATGGTCACTAATTGATTTATGTAATACTAGACACTCGTCCCGGCTCCGCCCAGATATCAAGATTTATGTTTTATCCCAAGGAAGCATTTAATCGGGATAAAAGTATCATATGTATCACCCAAGTCAGCTCATACCCTGTTTGTATACCAAATTTTACCAAAATCCGTTCATTGCTTTTAGCGTGATTGGCGGACAAACATCCAAACAAACAAACTTTCACATTTTTAATATTGTGTGAAGTGTGATGAATAGAAAAATTATCGCCTCAATTATAAATTATAAAACGTGTAGTGTATAAAAGTATTGTGTTACAAGTAGCAGATTTCTACTACTAGTAACACAGTAGTATACAATAAGGATTTCCATGAAAATGTCAGATCTGAACAATACACCAAAACAAAATCGTAATTTTTGTACTTGATATTGATATAAATTTGTGTTTCGTAAATCTTGAAGTTTGACTATATTAAAGGATTTTTAGTAATTTTCCATTTTTCACTACCTTTTAATATTATGCGAAACTAATATTACTTTCTATTATTATGTGAAAATTAAACGATCACAGAAAGGATTTGATGATTCTCAGTTGTGATACTACGATGAACCAAAATAACATATAAGCTAAAGAAATTAGACCGCAATTTTCTTTGCAGGTGAACTGCGCGGCAAAGCTTATGTTATATGTATACATTCCATTGTAAAAGTTGGGATATCTCAAAAAAAATTAAAGAAATACTTTCTTCCGTTTTGATTTTTAATAATATCAGAGCAAATAGAAAAATCCTAAATCAAATCTAGTTTATTTGTTAAATAAAGACAATCTAAAACTACCAAATGTAACTAGACCACTTCTTACTACGTCTTCCATAGTAGAATCAGATATCCTAATTAATTAACAACCTTTCGAGCCCAGGAAGTTAAACCAAGTTAATGGTTACTAAGCAACATATCTGGGGCTCGTTCAGTGAAAAGCGGTCGGTAGCCCTGCGCACGCGCATGATCCAGGAAAACGTATCCATTTAAGGTACGGCTAGCGTTAAGATGCACAGCTTTCTGTGTCAGCGAATACAGGTTTCCTGTAAACTGTTATTGCCTATTGGGTATAGATCTTAGATCATGCGTCTATGGTATCGTGTCGTAATTTTTATATTTTATTTTATAGTTTTTTCTGAACAAGTTAAACATATTCAAACAACAGAAAGATACTGAGCTTCTAAGACGACATATGTATATGATAGAATTTTTGGAAGGTATCCATTTTGATATATTATAATAATTGTAATGGATTTTGATGTACATCCTAAGCACATTGATTTTTTGTTCATAGTGTATCTACATCTTTGAGTACCTATTCATAAAATAGGAACACAATTTAAAGGTTAATGTTAACTAATACACTCTCATCAACAAAAAAATTAATTTAATTTTCTTGTAAATAATCAAGTTTTTTCTCGATATTAAAAAAGTATTAAGATATCAAAATGTAAAGCGTATCTCATTTTCGCAGTGAAATGATTAGTCACACTTTCCTTAGGTTGCGTTTCTTCCAAACTAAATAAAAGCTGGATAACATATCTTAAAAAATAAATTTGAAAATTATCATATTTTCATTAATTTTAAAGGTTTTATTGATATTGCTTCTTTCTTCCATACGAAGAAAGTGGATATTGAGATTATCGCATGATTGAAAATTACCAATTTAAAAGGTAAGCACACGATGTTTATTACTAACAAGTATTTGACTATCAATTTTCTACAATTTAGCTTTAAGTGCTCAGTAACCTCAAAAGCAAAGACATTTGCCATTTGCCAATAAACATATCAGTTATCTTCACTCATAAACGAGGTAAAGCATTGTTTATTAGTTTTCAAACATTTTACGTTAACTATGCTGTATATTAACTAGGTAATTATTATTTTCTTCGTGACATATATACCCGTTTAGTGTCTTTATTTTTGAATATATGTCTTTGTTTCTGATATTTTAAACATAAGTGTTTTATTACTGTATTTAGAACTGCGAAGTGAGTAAAATTATTAATTATTAAATACACAAATTGGTTTAAATAAGGTAGGGACTGATTTAAACTTGTCTTACATTATTAATGCAATAAGAAATTTTAAGATTTCATCAGAAGATAGTTCGCAAAATAAACATTTTATCGTAGGTGTGCATTAAAGAGAAAACTTCTGGATCCTAATTATTGTGGAGAAACGCTCAAAAGCCAGCCACTCGCGTCGGTATATTTGACGTAAATTTCACCACATTATGAAGACTAATTGTTTATACTTACGCACAGCAAAAATAATGATCAAAGTATTAGTATTGCGTGAAATATATGTTAGTAGAACAATATCACCGTAAAACACAAAAATTATACAATCTTCTCAACACCAAGCACTTCCATATAATTAACACTCACCACAAACAGAAAGGCGATCGCGAAACGCATTTCTCTAAGAAACTTTCACTGTGAGCACGGTAACGTTCATGGTGGCGACCGCACACCACCGCGTCTGGCAGACGACTGAGGACTGATCAGCGAGGTCTGATTGTGAATGTCAAGGACTGATTGACTGAAGGTGCAAGAGCAATGATCTTGGCACCAACAGCCCTAGAGGTGCAATAGAGTTGCAGATAAGGTAAGCGCTCAAAGCGCAGACGGCCGTTCACGCGCTCACACTATATCTTGTAGTTATCATTATCTACTGAAAGAGAGATGACAGAAAATGACTTGAAGAAAGAAAGAAGCTTTTGACGAATTTAATATAATTTATACCTAAATGAAAGTATTGGAAAGACTAAAATGTTCGAGCATTGACAACCCTAATTACGAAACTTAGATGCTTCCTAATTCCTATAAAACATTTGGAGTAAGTTATACATAAAACCCTAAGTAAGTACTATTATCTCAGTAACACAGGAACTGACCATTCTCAAAGAACCAACGTCGTAAAATGTTATTAATATGGTACTAATATGTGAGCAGAAATTTGTACATTTTGATTAGAATTTTATGAACCAATCATGGATGGGCTTATACAACGTATTTTTGCAAAGAAAATATGGATATTTACTTTAATAAATATCCTATATTTGCATCAAAGTATGGATATAACCATGGGGTTTATAGCCCAATAGCCCACCACGGCCAGGCCTTCGTTATTTTATAAAAGCCGCTAATCGGTCTGGCCCTCCTGGGCTATTGCTTTATTAGGTATTTACAAGAGTTTTGTTCGATACAGTTTAATAGGATTGAACTATTTCATGATGGCTATTATTATAATTATTTATTATTCTTTAAATCCTTAGGAGATCAACAGTACCCACAATACCATTGCAATGCTTTCACTGTAGTGGTCAATTGTGTGACTAGTATTGAAATGTCGATATTGTCTTTTATTTTAAAAGAACACGAAGCAACACCAAGTTTTCTTTTTCTACCTCTTTGCACTGGAGGGTAATACATGTAGAGTACCGACTACTATAAGATTAATAAATATAGTTATAAATATAAATATAAAATTAATACTAGTTTACATTACGGTATATTGAGAAACAAAGAGCTAATATTTATACTTCATGGCTAATTTACGTTGTCAATTGTTTAAACATAATTCTGGGGGACTATTGAGGTTAAAATAGGTACCTAAAGTTGGTTTTATATCCTCTTTATTTCAAAATTAACTTGAAACGAAAATGATTATACTAATATACTATCTACAGCTTTATTATTAATTAAATTATTTAATTATTTTTTTAAACCTTGTTACTTATTTTAAAAGTGCAACCTTAATAAAAAAGAACCAACTATCTCATTCTAAGAACAAATAAAAATAGCTTAAATCACTACCACTCTGTAATCGAATAACATAATATTATCAGTACAAGACTATTATTTAAATATATTATTAAAAAGCTGTTAGTTCCGACGTAATTAAATTCCAGTTCCACTTCATTAGCAATACTATAGCGTTCACAGATAGAAAAATTAGGTTCGCCGTCAAACAAGAGTGTTGCGATTGAGTGGGTCACTCGGTAATCGCTTGCTACTGCTGTATCAAATGCGGTTGTCTCTTTCTGACGTATGCATAACGAAGCCAGGTGAACGGGACGGGTGATTGCGAGCTCGACACCGTTATACCACAACGACAGCTTGAATGAATATAGCGTTTTCTCCCGCGCCAAAACAATGACGCGGCGCGTCGACTACATGCAATAATTAAATCAAAAGGACGATTTAATTATTTATTTAACAAGTGCCGTTGTTAAGTCGTATGCTGCAGCCGCTTGTAAACATTTATTGCGGATTTTATGCGGCCATTTATTTGATGTCGTGAGTAACGGCTTCATTTGTGAAAAGTACTGTTAATTCTTCTTGTTTATGGGATTGTGCGAGATTTATTCTGGTTATTAACTTTTTGCTTGTTATTGCATTCATTGTAATAAATCGCGAGGAAAAGTGTTATAATGTACGTACATATCGAATATTATGAATGTCTGAGATGCTTTTATTGAGATTACAATGGTCTAATTAAGAAAGTAAAATAAATCTACCATAGGATTTATTTTCTTTCCAATCACTACATCGTATAAAACAAAGTCCCTTTCTCTGTTTGGCCCTATTATGGACCCCTGTCCCTGTTTTTTTTAATGGATAGAGTGATTCAAGAGGAAGATTTGCGAAACTAGTAAATAATAAAAATTAATGTTTCATATCTTTATTTTTTACCACCATGGGATTTTCAGCCATTTTGAATGTTCATTTCAACCAAATCGATTTAGCTGCAACGGACTTTCGCATATATAATACAATATTGATTACGTTACGTTAGCGTCAAAATTTGATATCCAAACAAAACAGCGCAAACATATTTGCTGTCTGTACAGTGTACAGTGTACATATAACGCAACCGAATTTGCAAGGTGCCAGATTATATTTGACATGGAAAGTATCCTTGTGAAAGTTAAATATTGATAGACAGCGAGCGCAGGCTTGTCCGATGTTTATTCGCCACCGCTTTCTATTGTGGGAGGAGATTGCAGATTGGGGTGTATCATTTTATGTGGGGATTATATTGAACAGCATTATTTTATAATTACATTACTGATTCTCTGTGTGAAAGTTCTCTTAAAGTCGATCCAGTTGTTATGACATTGACCATTTTTTATTTTGCGAGTTTGTATGACAAATAGTTTTATTTTTTTTAGCATTCACTAAACAGTATGCTTACCAAAAATTGTTTTTTTGTTTGCTTCAACGCGCTAATCTTAGGTAGTTCATAAGATTAGCGCGTGCTCTGCCGATTTCGATGAAATTTGATACGCATAATTCCTATGGATACGGGAACTATTTCAGGAATTAGGGTATATATTTTCTGTTTACAGTGACAAAGTTAAATCAATTTAATTTATCCTTACAAAAAGTGAGGAACATGTCAACATAAAGTGAGGAATTTGCAATATACGAGCGTTCTACTCATTGTTACGAAATTGTCTCTCCTATTGAAAGTCAAACTAATCCTAGTTTAAAATGAACGCAACACTTACACAAATGACACTGCTTTGACATTTGCCACAAAGCCAGCTTGTCAGGCTCCCTCTGCATATACAAATACTCAACAATAATCTTCATTGTCTTTATGTGGAGCAAATTCAAAAACGGCTAGACTTACTGCAACACAGAACGAAAATTTTTCAAAAAGCAATTGCAATACTGTAGCTTGAGAATCTGTGTAATGTTATAAATTGAAATGTATTAATAATTAACTTTTATTTATTTATTATTTATTATTATTATATCTAGCCACTCGTTTCAACTCCGCTTGGAAAAGAATCAAAATAAAATAGCCTGTGATAGTTACAGATATTGTGGCTTTCTTTTGGTAAAAGAATTTTTAAAATCGCTTCAGTAGATTCAGAGATTCCCCCTACAATGTTACAAACTCACCTGTCTTTAATAGTATAGATTATTTAGTTTGAAATAGTTCATTATTGCATGAATGAATTTTATTTCCACTTGATTTCAGTAGTTTTGTTGCACATATAATAAAGGTAAGGTAAAATATACCCACATAATATAATGCAGTAGGCGAGGCAAGATTCTTAACTGCCACTCATACTTGCTCGCAGTATTTTGTTTTTCTTTGTTTACAGAAATTTTGATCTCGTACAATATTCAACTACCTTTCCACTCAATAATTGCTTTTAAATTAATACACGTTAAGAAACCAGTGCGAATTATATTTGTGTGCACTTTCACTGAGCAAACGAAATCACCTTTTATCGACTTATTTACCTGAGAGAGGCGAAAGTCGCGTAATACGTCGCCGCAAATTTCCAGTGCTATAAAATAAAACAGACATTTCAACATATCATTTATTTTTGACTAATACATTTCTTAGTTTCTTGAAAAAATCTTCAGGGTTTTCTTCGTCCCACGAATGATATATCTTCGTCTTTAACAAATACTTTAAGGTTGTTGTAAGGTATTTACTGTCCACGTCACCTTTTTTTATCAACACTACGGGGTCATAAGGTGTACCGTCATCCAAGAATAGTCTATGGTACTCAGCCAAATGCGTTTCCCATCTGCACCATTGCGATTTAGCAAAACTATTACTTATAATCAAAATTATATATCTACTTTCATTAATGCTACCTAATATCGATTCAGATATAAATGCACCTATTTCAAAATCTCTTTCGTATATACATAACTTTAAATAGGGAGGTGTTGATTCTAACTGGGCAATCATTTCTAAAACAAAATCTCTATCGTCGTTGCAATACGACACAAACGCGTCGTACTTGTAACCTTTCGGTTGAATGTCCTTCGCTTGGAGAGATTTCTTTATAAATTTACGACCTAACGCAACTTTAGCTAAGAATAGCCAGTATCTTATATAAATTCTGTATCTATACAACACTATGATTATGAATAAAAGGAGAGCAATTGTAACTAACGATGGTGCGGTCCAAACTAGCAACATCATATTGGATATATTCTGATAAACTAAACAACGGAGACTTTTTATAGAAGCAATGTAGTCAGCAACTCTACGGTCTTCCCAAACATCAGGGCTGCTGCATAATATATTAGAATTGGCAAAGTACTGCTTCAATATGAGAGAACCGTTCACTTGTAGCCACATGTAGGTCTTGTACATAGAATTGCAATCACAGACGAATAAATTATCAGCAAGATCAATTTCTACAGTAACATTGCCGCTCTTTTCTAATAGATAGTTGATGTCTGCTATCATGCTCAAAGTGAAATGCGTTATTTTGTTGTTCATAAGATATAACTTTTTAGGCTGCACTCCCGAGGATAGAAATAAGGGCTGCCACCACGACACAAACAAATTTTCACTGAGATCTAAAACTTTTAAAAGTTTTAGCGGTTTTAATAATGTTGGTGTGATATAAAATAATTGATTATCAGAGAGAATTAAATGTGTTAACTTTGGCATGGTTTCGAAAATGTTATCATCATCGTTGAAACGTTTTATACCACAATTCTTCATTATGATTACTTTCAATTCATTCAAGCCCTCGAATTTAGCGCTTGTCAGATTTTCATTTGCAGTCAACGGATTGTTTTTTAAATTGAGAAACTCCAGGTGTTTCAACGGCTTAAACGTTCCGTTGCCAATGTGAAAAATCGTCCCATTTTCCATATTGAGGATTCTCAAGTTACTCAGCCCGATGAAAGTATGATTATATATATGCTTTATTCTATTAAATGCTAAATTAAGGAATCGCAAATCCTTGCATTCACTAAAGACACCTCGATCAATTTCATAGTACATTGGCCTCGAATCTAATCCCTTGTTCGATGACAAATCTAGCAGCAGGAGCTGTTGGTTAGATATATGCTTCAAATGAATGCCAGGTAAATTGTTTCCACTTAGCAATAGTATTCGTAATCGAGGAAATTTACTGGGGTCGAAAGCATTATGACCAACAGACATGGCTAAAATTCTTCTTAAATCCATAATCTCTATGTTTGGCATATATGGAAAATCATCATCATCAATAACTTCGAACTGGTTGTCTGCTAAACTAAGTCTCGTGATTGATGAATTTGCAATAACTTTCATTAAATCTTGTGGGGGTCGTTTTCTGAATCCCATACTTGATAAGTCCAAATATGATAGATTAATGTTATCTTCTTTCATACTAATTAGGAATTTTATAATCGTCTGAGAGTACAAGTCATTTTCGCCAATACGCAGCTCAGTCAGCATTTTAAGCTTTGAAAAACTATTGGGATGAATAAAATCCAACCTGCATAAATTAATGTCAAGTTTTTTTAGTAGTGTGCCCTTCATAGGATCAAAAGCGGCTTCTGAGATTTCACCAAAAGCATTTTCGGATAAATCCAACGCCTTTAAATTAGGCAAAATTGCTGGCTTCAAGGCAGGAGTTAACGTAGCAATATTCTTAAAATTATTATTAATTAAAGTGAGATTGCGGAGATTTATCAATCCTTCAAATGTACCTTCTTGAATCGAGTGCAGTTGAGTATTATACGAAATAGACAATTGTTCCAGACTAGATAAGTTCCTAAATAGGCCTGGTTCTAAATTATGCAGTCTACTATTACCATCAAATCTGAAGACCTTCAAGTTGTAATACATATCTAGATCTCCAACAAGGATTTCAGGTATTATCGTTGTCCTTATAATTAACTCCGTGGACGTTCCTAGAGTTACCTGAAATGGAAACAAAACATTTATGAAAGCAGAAAAAACTAATTATATCTTGTCTGAGTTGATTAAGATTTGGTATACTCGTATCAATAGTATTGATTTGAGATACAATATAATATGATAAAGGCCTTTATGTTTATTGTATAACAGAAGCATTTACTTTTTATTCGGTTTTATTATGAGACCCACAATAATGACATAAATAGGTATTAGAATGTGTTGCAATTGATTCATTCACGGCTAACCCTCGGAATTTGTGTTATGATAAGCTAACAGTTTGCAGGAGGCAATTAGGATTGTAAAGGTACTCCTAATAGACAATAAAATACGTAGTGTTTGTATTTTGATACCCTGCACGTATATAATTATTTTAGCAAGATGTTTATCAAAGGCAAACGAGATAAGCATGCTAATAGTTTAACTTTGGTAGAGTTAGATTTGACTGAACCTGAAAAAATACATGGAAATATCAAAAGACTAGCTTGATTCAATCGTCGGTTGAAATTTATTCGTGATGTATTGTTTTAAACGACCACGTCACAAATGTGTTCTCTTCAGGTGACTTGTTATTTACGGGTGACATTTTTATATTACTGTAATATATTATGTATAATCTTTTAGACGGTTAAGTTATAGTATTAAGTTTGTTTTTGAATGTAACAATTGAATATTATAAGCTATGTGTATCAATGATGGCGAAAATGTTAAGAAAATTGTTAGTTTACTAGTTTACTATCCGAGCGAGTACAAATGTGTGCCAATGAGGTTTCAAGGTTTATTTAAAGAGATTTAACTAACAAAACTTGTGATTATGTGTGTCAATTAGTGACTTATTCAAATATGAATTATTGTGGAGTTGAATGTTATTGTAACATCCGTTTCTACCTCGTGCGTGTAGGTTGTAAGATAATGATGTTAGTTTGTTTTGTTTTCTTAAATTTAATGTTGATTGATATTTCGTTATTTAGGTAGTGATAAGAAGTCTTGTCTTGTGTCCTTATGTTTTACCTGTTTATATTATTTTTTATATGCGTACATTATTTAAATTGTTAATTAAAATAGCACATGAAACATAAGCCATTAAAACGTTTTTTTTATTGTATCTGTGCTACGTGACTTTAGATTAGGACAGTAGGTATTTTCCCACGGCATTGCCCGAGTAAGCAAAGAAAATTGCCACTGCATGAGATGTTCCACCGCACTAATAAATAACCTATGTCATTGTCTGGCCTCCTAAGTCTTAATTTTCTCTAGACTCAAAAATCATACCATAAAATCACTCTGTGTGTAAGACAAACAAACATGCAAACACGGTTTTGCATTTGTTATAGTACAAGGAAGTTAGTAGGTATATAATGCTTCAATAAATTATTAAAAGGTAAAGGTGAAGATGAAGGTGCAATAATTTGCATCCAGCTCAAAGTTGGTGCGATTGTTCAAAACACCGAGATAAAATGAAATCTAATAAGTCCTCACTGATCCGAAATGTTTAAAAACAAATGTTATTCGTAAAGAGTAACTTTTGTCACATAATAAGTTCGGATTAAAATGAAAAAAATCAAATTCCTCTTTCTTATGAGCTACCCTTTTTTGAATGAATGATTCAAAAAGTTGGAAGTCTAATCGTCATAATGTGCACTTTGCACACACCCTTTGATTTAGTGTAACCTACTTTGCGCGTTTTAACGTGATAAAAATTTTTTCGTTTTTGTGAAAAAAAAATGTTTTTCTAAAAATTGCGAAAAAACTGTGTAGTTACTTTGGACCCAAATAGGATCCATAAAATCCTTTTACATTTTCGACCCTGGGTTGTCCTAGGTCAGGTACCTGAAGTCATTTTGTATAAAAAATAGAAATAAACGACCTTCGAACTAGAATATTACATAACAGGATAGAGTTAAAGGAAATAGGGTTTTGAAGATCTGTAGTTTAGATTTTACGAAATCTCAATGAAATCTGCGTTGTTTTGATTAAGATTATTGTAGAAGTCAGTTGTATTACGCGCAATATTACTTTATGAAGGAAAGGATTTTTTAAATCTCTAATCTGCTGTACCCTAAAACAATTGTTAGTATTTTTTATGTTTATACGTGTATCAGTCACGTAAAAACCACTAAACATTTCTTTTTAATATTATAAATGGTCGCAGACTATTGGTATCAATTTATAGGGTACATTTCATTAAAAACAAAATTAGGGGTAGACTATACATATAAAGAGGGGATACAATAATTACTTTTCGAATCTCACCTGAAATGTGAGAAATGAGGTATCATTGGATAGATTTTTAAAAATTAAAAAGACGTTTCTACGTAGACTTTTTGCTAAAATAAATGGTTGACGAGAAATGCGCACCTAAAGTAGTAAATGTCATACTGACCCTCTCTCGAAAATCTGCTTACTACCTAACTACAACATTTTGTTATCAGAAACCGCATATGGAAAGCTAGTATTTAATAAAGTTTAAGGGTTGAATAAATTTCATTTCTATGATACATAATTCAATCATATTTCACGCAGCATTCTTTCTATCAAATAAATAATAATTACTACTTAGTAATTTATCATGCGTAATTGTAAAGCGCTTTGCAGAATTAAACTGGATCAAACTGGTAAATGCTTTACATGAAGCAGGATTTTGGCCATTTGCCTTGAAACGCCTAAGTTATAAACTACATAACAGAAAACAGTGGGTAAAAGGCGCACAAATATTACTACCTTATTTGTCTTTTCACTTTCATAGCAATAATATCATAATATCATAGGTATAGTTCGCATAATAACGACAATATTTCTAAGAAAAGCCTCATTATTGTTGTGTATGATTAAACATATACTGCACACGTATGTGCGCCCGATGTTGTTTATATAAACACTGATTACATAGATTATTGGTGTTTTCTCACATTTGATAACATTTCACGAAGTTTACATCGTTACTGTAAATTTTCCAAATATTGTAGCTACTAGAAATTCTATGGGCAAATATCATAAATGTAATGATATTCAAGTGTGTTAGTGATGTTGAGTCATTTCAAGATATCATGATGAAAATAACTTTTGTAGTAGAGTTTTTCTTTATTGATGTCTTGTAAATAGTTATTATATTACTATCTACTCCTTACTTCGGCAATGTACCAATAAGTTCTTGTGATAGAATTTAAATTTGGATCCCAGTTCCTACGATGTATGTGTCGCGGTCGCCTTTTTATTAAATGGAGTCACTTAATTAATAGACTGAATTACAAACTGCAAATCAATAAAAGTCATTCAAATTTAGATTCACTGTGCTTTTTTGCCAGTGAAATCTACACAGCGTTTCCATATTATATGAATAGCCTAAAGCATCAACCGATTAGGTTCATTAAAAGTATACTCTACGATTATATGACTGGATATTATTGAAACCGTTAAATAAACGGCGTCGTACTAAATCGAAAACACTAAATTATCCATAGTTTATTCGATATAGCTAAGCAAAGCGAGCAAGGGAATTAATTATACAAATGCCTAACTACCAAATACATACCAAAGGTGTTTTCTTGCATTCGTAGTTGCCAAAGCACACAATAACATCTCTGCTTTTAGTCCCGCGACACAGGCAGCCTGACTTTCTATCTCTGCCCAGGTCATTGGGAAGGGCCATAGAGATGGCGTCCACTGGCGGGCTTAGCAGGCTAATGCTGATTTCTTCATAGTCTTGCAGTAGATTGGAACTCGCGTACTGAGCGTAGCACAACAGCAACCAGAGGTATGTCGATGGCATTGCACGGGTATTGTCTGGAATTCAGAGTATTTATTATTACTTTTTTATTCGTAAGTTTACCGACCAAGAACTACGGAGGTTCTCAGCATGTAGCGGTTTAGCATTTAAATGTCATGCCTTTTTAAGCATTCTTCTAAGTCAGAGACGAGACAGAATTTTGTAGACTTTGTTATTTTTCTTTATATATAAATTATGTTTGACAAATTCTGTGATCGAATAGGCGTAAAATGAAAAATCGTGTTAATTCATTTTATTATTTTTTTTTTTTATTCAATGGTGATGCAACATTTATTTTAAAAATTCGTTGTGTCAATGCAGTATGCCTTTAAAAATTTAGTTACAGTACAGTTCATTTCAGTATCTTGGTTTAAAATTACGATGAAAATCGACATTATGCATATATTTCTTCTAGACGCTCGTCCCGGCTCCGCCCGGATATCAAGATACTGTTTTATCCCAAGAAAGCATCTAATCGGGATAAAAAGTATCCCATCAGTCAGCTTATACTGTCTGTATACCAAAGTACCAAATTTAAATATAAAATACGTTCAGTTTCAGCGTGATTGACGGATAGTCAAACAAACTTTCACATTTATTATATGAGTCTCAAAATTGTCAGACGTCATTTTACTATTATTGTATTATATTAAATCATACATATATTACATGTACAACTACTATATATTAGATACTTATAAGTTATATCTCTAAGTAAGGCCGAAGTTTCTTCAGCTATAGTGTAAAGAACATGATTTATGATATATTATGTACATATTATGTAGTAATTGCTAATTTTAGGGTAAACATAACATTCAGTCACTTATTCAGGCGTCTTGGTTGAAAACCTAAACATTTTACAGTTTAGCCAAGAAATATATTTTGAGTTGAATGACCTAGGTCCTAGGATGTATCAGCGATTTAACTAAACGCACGTCACAGCTCCGCCCGGATATCATGATTACAGTTTTATCCCAACGGAGAATTTAATCAATTGATTGATCGTCATACATCCTAACAAATAAACCTTCACATTTATAACATTAGTGTGTGATATTGTGTACGAGCATAATATTAGGTCGTATGTATGTTTCAAGTCTTCGGTTAAATTAAAAAATTAAAACGTACAAAAAGATAATAATAATTGGTGTATAAATAAATTTCGTCGCAGTTATCTTATCTTCTCTGTAATATTTCTAATTTTAAATTGTAAGAACTTTTCATATGTTTATTTAAGGTAACTGACAGCTCTCTAATTTCCTTGAGTTTGATTTTACGCGAGTATTATAGGTTTAGAATACATTATTTATAGTGACCACGCTCGCTGTAAAGTGTTCGAAACGTCGGGTTAATAATATAATGAATAAATCGCGTTAAAAATTAGTTTAAAAGTCGTAAATTTCAAAAGCACCCTAATTGTTATATGAATTTTCCTTAATGTTTGTTCAAGTTTGCGTATGAATTGTTTTTTTTTGTAACAAAATTGATTTATAAAACTACTTGCAGTATCTTTTGGGTGTCTGTCCTCCACCTACGCGAAAACATTAGTTCATAATCTTGGCATTCTATTAAATCTAAAATCTTATATTTCTTTTATCGATGTTAGCGCCTGACATTAAAATACACGAATAGGTATTGTTATTAATTACTTTTCAAATTTACGTATTGTCAAAAGCAATGAAAATTGCTTTATGAAAAGCCAAACATAAGATAACTTTTTCGATTACCTACAATCATTGGAATACACTACATATACGTTTTTTATTAGCGATATATTAATATTGTATTTTCAAAGAACTATGCCATCATAGGTCCATCACGACCTTTGGAATCTCAATTGTTGTAGGGTGCTTCTCTTGCAGAGTTGAGAAAAGTCCAAAGAAAATAAGCCTAAAACGATCAGCGTTTATAATTTAACTATTCGTTCCCTACTTTTTTAAAAGGGAAGACGTCAAACATCGTTTAATACTAATTGATTTCATGAAAAAAGGAGGCAGCGTCGCTGCTGCGTCATGTGATAAAAATAATTGTCCCGAATTTTAAAATGTATCAGAAAATTGTTCTATCAGATTTCTAGAATATTGAATAGATCTATTCTGTCTGTACTCTTTTCATATTACTTACATCATATTAAATTCGTTATATGTACAGCAAAACTCACCTTAAACCATCCAAGTCACGTCAACCGTTACAATCTTTGATCCTCAACAGATGGAGCAATTGTATCTTCTGTGGCCATGCCATTTATTATTCCTTAGTATTTACCATTCACATGTAACGCACTTACATCCTATACACGTTCAAAAAATACATTAAACTGCGTTAATATTTTTGGCGTAACTTGCCGCGATTCGCGTCCGTTTCGTGGTCGTACTTTCAGTCAAAGATGGCATTCCGTCACTACTGAGATAATATTTGCACTATGTGATAATTTTATTGTGATACGCGACACGTTCTTGTAGATTTTGGCGCCTTTTTCGCCGCCAGTTTTTTTTGTGTTTATTATATTATTGTATGTTTAACTTATGTTTAATACACTTATTACAGTTACGATAGACTCTGGAAATTTTAAGTTACAATTTAAATGAAACCTTCGAAGATCCTTGTAATCATTTTGTTTTGTACTTGTATTATCATATAATATGAGAACTGCGTAGGCGTTACTGGTATTTCCATTTTGAATATCTATAGAACGTGAGTATTAAAATAATATATGTTATTACTTTATATTTTCACTGAGATATTATACTAAGTTATATGCGCATTTTTAATCTTGTTAAGTTTCGAGATGAAAATAATCGAAGCAAAAATAAAACGTTCTTAGCAGAGCGATTTTACTCTTTTAAATTATAGACGATATAATATATGTATATACATTTTAAGAATTTACAAACAAAAAACATAGATATAGCATAAATAGTTATACAGATGAGAAAAGGCAGTGAATCATATTTTGTATTGAAAACATTGAGTCTCTGTGTCTTATGAGAATAGAATGGGAATAAGAACCAAACCAAGAACAACCAACCAAAATTTCAAAATAGTTAAAACTCGCACTATTCACACTCTACTAATCTTATCACACGCGGCTCTTTTCCTAGCGCCAGTACAAAGTATTGTATAAACTATAATCGATATCTTCATATACATAAATTTGAATAATGTGGCATGCCACTCATTTTAGTATATTATTTCTTAGCATATAAAAAAAGTGTGTTATGTTATCATACCGTTGGAAACCGTAGATTGGAAAAAATAATATGCCAACGTCCACGAATTTAGCGTATAATTTCCCAACATATCAAGAATAAAAGTGAGTTCTTCGCATACAGTCGTGGTCTATACTCTATATTCCTGATACTATTCAGCAATAGTTCTGGCATATTATTTTTTCAAACTATGTTTTTTCAGGTAAATTCGCCAGAACTGTTGCTGACAAGTATCTGGAACTATTGAAACTGTACTGAATGTTAACGGAAATATATAAATATATTACATGCATGTATCCGGCATATGATAATATTATGCTAAGCTCGCTGACATTTAAACATGGCGCTATTTATCATATTAAAATATCACTAATTTCTTTCAGTTCCGCTTTACTCTATGTGTTGTATTGTTTTGCATTATTTTCCAGTGTTTTGCCGTTCCTTATTAGTTAGGTATTGTGAATTGTTGACGTCAAATCAGTTCGTATACCTACTGGCATCTAAATTGACTTACGTGAATGCTTTGGCAAATACTTGATAGACATTTTTTAATAAATATAAAAATCAAGTTAGCATTAAATACATAATATGCAATAAAACTTTAATATAAAATTTTCATACGTCTCGCTATAATTTCGTGTTTAGAACAAATTCTGTTAAAATAGATAAATCTGTTCCAATTTCTCAGGATATCATATCCTCTGACTTCGTAAAAACCTATTTTGGTTCTTTATAAAAAACCTATTAGGCGATTTATAAGCAAATTAAATCGTAATAAAAATATCATGTAAATCAAATACCAAATCTAAAAAAAGTAATATTATTGTATTATGCTACTTACAGTTACGGTTTTATGTATTTAAGATTAAGAAAGTAGATAATTCTTAAGCAAAAATATATATGACTAATCCCTTTAGACACGTTTTAAATCTTCAACTCAGTTACTTTAAGAGTTAAGACTCGATTTCTGAAATCCAAGAAATAGGATAGTATCAGCCGGATTAAATAATTTCCTCGTGTATTCTCTGTACCAGAGCAAGTAAGATGATTTAGTCGATTCTATCATTAAGGCGTATTTTTTAGTTTTTTGTAAGTTTAGTATTAAGCATATCATAAGTGCTATAAAATGAATATTTCTTTTATATATTTATTCCCTGCATCAGTATCTCTTACGCTACAAATGAACGGATACTATTGCATTCAACTGCGTGCAAGCAACCGACCGACAAAACACAGCGGAAACTTTTGAGATTGTTATCAATAAATATAAGTTATCCTTTTTTACATGCAGTTACAGTTACTTGTCATAGTGGACGCGAGTTTCTGAGAACCAATAGTGACCCAATTGAAGTGATAACTGGATTAATTGTACGCCAGTGTCGGTCTTTTCTTGTGTTTGATTAACGATACTAATTTACTTTCTGTGGATTTACTCGTATTGCTTTCTCTGCAGACATGATTTGCAAAAATATTTTAAAGGTGCAATGTGCTAAACTCTAACTCAAATATTTGTTTATTCAATTAGACTTGTCGTAGGAGCACTTTGGAATCGTCATAACACAGTTTTAAGATTTACTACCGGTTCGGAGAGCAATTTCTACACAGAAGAACCGGCAAGCAACTCTGTAGTTGCACTTTTCCAATTATGTAAATTCTGGATTTCTATGTAAGATAATTTTTCTGGAAAGTAAGCAGTCCACTTTATGAGACCAGAAAACTTTTAAGTAGCTACATAGTTCAATCACAGTTTAAGGTTTTTATTGCGTTAATAGAAGCAGATCCCGTATATAAAAAATGTTAAGTCTGTGTATCACTGGTCTGTCATGTTGTTGCGATGATGCGTATATCATATACAGACTATATATTAAATAAACAATGTTGATTTACACTTTTAGTTGTTATATTGCACTTGGAATATTGTTGATTATCTCTAATGTTGGGAATACCTACTAAGTGAACATTGTTTTTGGCAAGAACAAATTAATATTATGCTACTAGTTGTAATCGAAATGTAAATAATTTCATGACTCAATAGCCTTTTGATGTTTAGATATGTGGACCGACGATGTCGGGACTGACATCTACCAGCTATCTAGCTGACTAACTCAGTCTTAAAAGTAAAAAAAAAGGTGTTTCCATGGGAACATTGGGATTCAAAGACAAAATAATTTTCCTGGATGCAGCAATTGGATATATAAATATGCATAAAATCATTCACCGTATGATTTAACATCTGCCATTTAACGTGTTATTACATTATTTTATTAGCTCATGTGAGTGTTGCTAACTAATCTTACGCAAAAAGAGATAACTCGGAGTATTTGTTTTGTGTCTAGCGGTGAGCCTACATAAATTCAAAATTCAGATAAAAAGCCCATGTTCTGATTAATAGAGATAACATATTATGTAGGTCTATCGGGGTACTTGTGTTAAGGAAAACAACATTTACACCACCAATTATGTTCTATCTATAAAGGAAAACCTATTGTAAGGTAGTATACGGACACAATTTTTTTTCTTTTTAACGTTTTTTTTAACTGCACTCATAATGTTCACTTTACTTCAATATTAAAGAAATCAATCGTATTGTAAATGAATAATACATACATATAATTTTAAATAATTTAATGATCTAACCACAGATTAAATGGGTGATGGTAAGGAGTTGGACAGATTCTTGATCAGCTCATCCATTTGTATGAGGTTGATCCTGGCCTGCCGCGCTACCTGGCCTTCGGGCAGCTCTGGAGGCTCGTGACGCAGAAGGTTTGCTGACTCAGCGAGGATTTTGCGCGACTCCTAAATGATAATATGATGTGAAATTAGCTCATAGAAGTGCAAGGGAGAATGGGCGCAGGTGATTTGTATTTATAAAAAGATTAAATCGTATATATTTTGATCAAGGTAGTACTGATAAAGCTTTTTTTTCCTTTAAGGACATTAGATCCACACCCAACTGGATACCCTTTGAAACTTACACAGTTATTTAGCACAAACAAATAACGCACCGTAACATATCCCAGCATAACCATGGGTCCTTCCTCGAGGGACTTCCTCCGGCCCGTCTCCGCGACCGCCGCGTGCAGCTCGAACAGCAGGGACCCGCGCAAGCGAGTTTCAGCTGCATATACATCATTAGTTTAGACATTCACACATTAGTTAAACATAGGATTGGGCTTCCTTGTTTAGAAAGCAAAATTTGTTTATAGACCTCATCTTTCATCTTACTCGGGGGTTGACAAGTCGATTTTCTATATAAAAGTAAATTATAGGATTAAAATACTTAAACCACGTCTTATCCATCTAATAAAAATGACACTCTTACCTGGCGCCAATATCTCCAACAAATTGGCAATCTTCTGGCACAGCTGTGTCTTCAGCAGCAGCCGATCGTCCGAGACCCCGGCGAGCCCCGTCTCGTCCTGCTGCCCCACCAGCTGCGCGAGCGCGAGACCCACATCCGTCATATAGTAGTGAGACGGGTGCAGGTAGCTGCTGCAATGGCTGATGAATCTGTGATAATATGGCACTGTTAATTGCACGATAGGAAGCGAAATAAATAAAAGTTTTTTTTATTTTTGTCATCTTTATTGTGTTTTGTGAAATGGTCTATTAACGAGATGTTATGTAACGAACGACGCTCTTAAATCAGAAAAGTAAAAAAAAAGACTTTAAATAACAGAAAAAAGAGTCAAGGTCTGTGTATAATCTCACTATAGCACAAATAGCAAGCTCACTCACTCTACTCAAAAATCTGATAACTGTCAAGCCATTGATAACCAATAAATATTCCATTATTATAATCGTTTTGAACGCACTTTTCACAAGCATCCGGATCGCCCTTGGGCATGGCGCTTAACTCCTTGCCAATATCCTGCAACAGCTGCTGTATGATGGCATCAGAAACTGCGTCATCGCAGGTCGAACACTTCCAGAATTTGTTGTCCAAGCCACGGGTTTTTGGATCCGGGGAGATCGTTTTATGCAAGATAGGAAGGATGAATGTCTCTGGGAGGAGATAGCCTCTGCAATCCCTAAAATACCAATAGACCAATAATTCTATTTGTAGTATGTTATATTATTGAGAACTTGATATAATAATTTTGTTTCTTATGATATTTTTTGTAGATTTTGTAATATCAGGCGACTTAACAATTAAATTGCCACACATCGTATAGCTAGCTTATCGTCCGCGGTTTCACCAGCGTAGCCGGAGATGTCTCTACATCTACCAGCGTCTCCAGGCAGGAAAATCGGATCATAGTCTTTCAATTCAAGTGCTTATGAATAGCTATTTTAAATATGATGGAACCCCATTTTCAAAAAAAAATATTTCCTTAGTACTATATAACATCAGAAATATTTTACCCACATCAAAAAAATAAACAAAAAGCAACTCAAATACAAGTAGTTAAGGGTGTTTATTAAACACCACACTTACTTCTTCTTACACTTAACAGCACTGTACATAGTTCCGAACTCAGTGACATCAGAGCAGCGGTCGCACGTGCACTCAAAGAATTTGGAGTCGGCGAGGTGGTGGCGGCGTGCCTCCGTGCCCCACAGCGGGTCCGTGTAGCACACTGAGATGTGGGCCCCAGAGGGGATGTTCGAACCAGCGCATAGAATCTAAAATACATAGCATAATAAATACAAAAAAAACATGACACACACACACACACACACAACATTATCAATGGGAAAAATAGTAATCCCTTTGGTTTTCTTTATTTAACCTGATATCTGTAATGTTTACTTTATACAATTTTGAAACGTGATAGAGAGCCAAGTTACTTATTACTTTAACGACAAGTTATAACTTACAATATCTCCGTTGGATGTGAAGCTCTTATTACAGTTGGCGCGGCAATTATGTTCAACCATGGAGATCCTGTCAAACACCGCCACGTATTCTGGTTCCAGGAGTGGCACTTCGTGGCCATTTATCTTAAAACAAATATGAGTGTTTTAATTTTATTGGTGAAACGTTGAAAAGCTTTAAAAGAAAGTATATGTATTTACGATGATTTCAACATTCAATTACCATTTACCAAACGCAGAGACAGAGTCCTATCATACCTGAACTACACCGCAGCACCTCATAATCTCATCCTCATTAAACACGGTCTCCAACTTGAAAAACTTCCAAATGAACTCCAGTATCATCTTCCGATCGTTGTTCCACTTGTCCGTGTTGCGTCTCTCCTCGCAGTGCGACTGCAGCGCCTGCAGCTTGCTCCAGACCTTCGAGTTGTGGTCCCGCTGGTAGAGGCAGCGGAGTACCGTGATGCACTGGTAGTTGGGGTGCGGTGTGCCGTACGTTGATATTGTTACCTGGGAAAAATTGAAAATAGGAGTAAAAAGCTAAAACATTCATTCAATTACGCTTTTGAATCGTTAAAATATATAGATTAAGATTTATCATTTACCACCGGTTCGGAAAGTTTTTTCTAGGGAAGAGCCGGGAAGAAGATCACATGTGTAGATACATATTTTGGGGTTTAATACTAAATGTCATAAATGTGGGGAAAGACTTATGGTAAAAGAAGAAGCAATTACCTTCTCTCCTCTATTTTGTGTGAAATAGCATTCTGGTACATGCACTTCTTTTTCAGTACATTCTTTGCTACAGAACGGCCAACCGCACTTTTCACAGGACACGACTTTTTCCTTTTCCAAGAGCTTATAGCATCCGAGACAGACTGGGGGTGTAACCTGAAATATTAGATAATTAATAAAAATAGCAGATGACGATGATGCCGATGAGAGACAAGTGAAGAGATGGTTATCATAGTGAAAACTAGTATGCTAATTTCGATATTTTAGCATAGAGGACAATTTAAAAATTCAAACTCTTATGATTTTTTTCAAATATTGTGAGAATTCTCAACTGAAAACTAATTACACTTGAATATGCATACAAAACAAAAATACATATACAAAATTACATTACACCATTAAAATCACATACCATTAAAATCACATACCTGGGCAGGACCTGTTATCAGAGGTGACTCGTTCAATATTATGTCTCCTGCCCTTATATTCTTCGTAGCTTCCAAATACCTCCCATACTTGGGGTCCTCCCTAATCCTCGCGGGAGTGCAGCGGTGCTTGTGGACTTTCCAGTCCTGCTTCTGATGATCTCTCGAGCAATAGTGCACTGACTGACAGTTGGAACATTTGTGCTCTGTGGGTTCGAGGCAGATTGCGCAGCAGCCGGTTTCAGTCATGACTGGAAATGAACGTCTAATCTAAACATCTAAGTAAGAAGAGAAAACATTGAAATACTAGGTACTCTGGGTACGTTCATAGGTCGACGTTTCGTTTTCTTCGTTCCTGTCGTCAATTCAATCCTGATTCTTTATCCCTTTAAAGCGGACAGTGCATTTATTAACAATGTTCAAGAGCGCCGGTGATCGCTAACCATCAGGCGAACTACCAGCTCAGTTTCTCGCTATGACAAAAATTCTATTCTATTCTAAGCTAGCTCTATTATATACGATTACATTTGTCGGGTTGCAAGCCGGATATACATCAATTGTTCTAAGTATAACATAAAAGTGTACACGATGTAAATAAATAATAAAAGCGCCTGAATAAAATTAGAAGCAATTATTCAGCAATACAATATTTTCAGACTTTTCAAATTTCTATTTAAACATATCTGTTTTTTTCTATAAAATTACCTATCGATTATTTGATAGTACTTTGCTCTATACCTACTCTCTAAGAATTCGTTTTAGTTCACAAAATATATTGATTTATTTCTTCACATTTCTGAATAATAATAATAAATATTACACACTTACCTGCGAAATTAAACAAGTCTTAAATTAATAACGTACGGACGGTATTATCTGTTAAAACAATTGAATTTACCAGCACAATAGTTCCTGTAACAATTCCGACTGTCAACTAGATAGAGCACATTGCGTACGCGCATGCTTCAGTTTATAAATAAATCGGCTGAAACTTGACGCGGTATCTTGCACCAATGGGTATTTTATCCGAAACGGGGGAGTATTTTAAAATATTGTATGTTCCATTTGCATAATTCATTATACATTTAGGTATAGGATTATTAATATTAAATTTAATTTTTAGTTTTATAGCATTGAAATGAAAGCTTCATAAATGAAAATTTTTAGAAGAGAAAAATATTGTTTATATACCTATCCAAACTTTGGGCCTAAATATATGAAATGTATCAAATGTCGATAGGTATTCTGAGTGTGTTTCGAGCATAGCTTTAAAGGAATAGTGATAACCTCGCCATTTATGACATTCTATATAAGCGATGGTGGATTTGCTTTAAATCTCTTTGCTCGCGATTTCATTACAAAAAATCCTTGTCAAAATTATTAGGGACACGCTCATTAATTTGACAGAGATTTTAATTCTGTTCCTTTGTGTGTTTTATAATTCACAAAATCGTTCTTGTGAACAGTATTCGTTTTATTTTTATAAAACTTGACCAATTGTTCAAAAATACTTATACATAACGAAACATCAAAAATATGAATACGTAAAAATCAATTGCCATTCGTTAGTCTCAAGAAACTTGAGAAGAGCTTGGCCGATTTTGATAATCTTGAATTTGATGCGTTCATAGTAGTCCATGGAAAATTTAAAAGGTAAAATGTTCTATGGCGTTGCAAAGTTCACCGGGTCAGATTGTTTAATATAATATACGTTACAAGCTGTGCAAGGCGTATTTGGTTATACGTATAGATATCGGAAAAATATAAATAGCACTTAAAGCAATTCAGGTTCTAATACTAATCATATGTCTAGAAATATAAAAAAAGAAAAAATTCGAAAATTTTTATTAAAAAATAAGTACAACAAAAACATTAGTATTAAGGTAGGTATTATAAATAACCATTTAAATATCATTTAAACATAATAATACATTTTTGCATGTCTTTTCATAAGGAATAACTGTACATCGAATTTAAACCCCGGTCAAAAGTATTGAATGAATAGAAATATCCAATATTATTTTTTTTTTGCTTATAAATGCTGAATGATTATTTTACTTTCAAAATGACAATGAAAATATAGGCAAGTAGGTAGGTACGTATTCCACAAGTGTTCGTAGACTTATAAGTGGATAAACAAGTTTTAAAAACTAACAACATTTATAATTTAACGTGTAGAATATATTAAGTGAATGTATACATATATATTTATGGTCTAAACCACCGCGACCCAGGTTGTATAGGCTGGGTTTGCTTATACCTGTATAGGGGACATATATAGAAGAGTTTTTATAATGTACCGAAAGTCTGGGCGTCGCGGGCTCGTACTCTATTATTAATACTAGAATATAAGAATGCGTGTTATTTTTCTAATTTCTTCACTATTTTTGAGATAAAAACACATACCAATACAGAATATCTATTATTTATGAAACAAAAACAACGAAAATTTATGTTAATATCACAAACAAGGCCGGGCATCGAGTATAGACGTTATTGCATTATAATGTTCTCAGTGGACACGCGGCATAATTCTGGAACATTCCTCCATACATTATGAGATTTTCCCAATAATTTGTTCCCAAGTTTTGATTTTCTTCAGCGCGTCTCTCGCGGCAGACGCCATCAGACCTTCGGGAGACTGGCTCGGCTCGAAGCCGAGAATTAAAGCGGATTCTGTTAAATAACTTACAATCTGTAATAGAAACAAATAATTTAGAAAGAAGAATAACGTGTTTTTACACTCAAAGCACGTACAAATTTCGGTAAAAGTGTTTATAATGTAATTTGTAAAATACATTTCGATGAAAATATTAGTAGTATTATAGATAACAAATGCTGTAGTGGTATTGTGTTAACTGAGGTATTAGATCGTGTTCAACTTCTAAGAGGATTTTATTCGTATAACAAGATTATTGTAGTATTTTCTTATTCACGTACGTTTTAGCTCGATTTTTTTACTTTAAAAACAAATTTAAAGAGACAGGTTAAAACACGTAAATGTTTTAACTTGTCTCTTTAAATTTGTTTAATTGATTTTAAGATTGGTAGAATTTATTCGATACATTTAAAGTAGTAGTTTATATCGAAATATTATTGAAATAGAGAAACTTTTAAAAAATAGAAAAAATTTGATCACGAGGCAGGATACAAACCAGTGTCGTTTTGCCAAACCGTAATAACTACTAGCTTTTCAATCACGCCATGATGAGAGGCTGGGCTAGGCTACTTTTTTATTTGTAAAATTTTCTTCTTTTTTTATTTATCAAGCATTACAATGGTATATAACTAAAAATTTAATTTATTACTGAAAAAGTTCATTTTAATGTAATTTTGGAAACTTAAATTAGTATTAGTCTTTTTACTTCATTCAGTAGGTCTGTGCTGTTGGACAGACTACGTTTAATTACTTTCAGTGGAGATAACTGCAGTGAACATTACCTCTTTTAACCTATTCCTGAGGTTTTCCTTGGAGATGGCTTTCTTTTCAAATTCCCTGGTGGTGAGCACCATCAGGGGCGCGTGCAGTTCGTACAGAGTGATACCTGAATAAAAGTATTTTATTATTTTCCTCTGTTATTGAATGTTCTTCGTTCTTATTCGGATATATTTTCTGGTGTTTTAATAAGTGTCTGGAGAATGTGGGGGCGTACTGTATGTAATAATTCGAAAAGAAATCTAGTACTTGGCCAGCGTGGTGGATTATGGCCCAAATATTGAATAGCAAGGCTGTCTGATTTGCAGTGGGAAAAGTAGCTGAGAAAACAATTAACTAATGAAATAAGTCAATAAAGGATGGTGGAGTTCCTCCTGGCTGGCCGGTGAGGCCCCTGACTGAACATTTTTTTTTTGAAGTGAAACTTCTTTAGAATCGTAGTGATTTCAATGTGATGCAACGGAAAAAGACAGGTAAGAGACACAAATACAAAAATGTGTAGAATGAAGCCGGCAAAGAATGAGACGGAAATATACATACTATTTTATATTACTGAAGTTTCACTTCTATCGTGTGTGAATCGCACACACACCTTTTTTTTTGTGATGAATCTCAATGCTAGCTTGAAGGGCTACTACATCTCAGTACGGGCGCGTGGGTGTACTGATGGTTCACCCTGGTAACCTGACTGAACAACGTTGGAAAGTTGTATATATGTGTGAGGCGAGAAGATTTCGTTAGCGCGATTCAGAAGCGCGCGCAGTTGAGCGCAGCTCACCGCGGAGGCGCGAGTAGCCCGGCTCGATGACGTCGAAGACGCGCATGAGGTCGCGGCAGATGTCCAGCTTGCGGCGCAGCAGCCGCTCGGGCAGCTCGTGGATCATGTAGCGCGCCAGCTTGCCGTACAGCTGGCTGAGCGAGTGCAGCGCCGACAGCCGCAGGTAGTGGTTCGCGTGCAGCGTCGACTGGTACTTGCTGAGGAACCGCTCGTAGCCCTCCACGTCGTTCGCGTCTATCTGCTCCAGCTCCTCGGTCAGTCTGTGCGTGTGGGAGTACGTCGAATATTAGATGTGAATTGTACGTTAGTAAATTGTATTTACTATTTGTTATTATGAGAAACGTAAACGTTGAACACTTTGAAAATAATTGATATTGGCTTCTTTAAACAATTGGCCTTAGCGTTGGCCATTGGGTGGAAACAATGCAATATTTATACTTTTTTGAAGAAAGAGAACAAGATATATTTTTAAACAGCTTCTTCTCTCTTCTAAAACATATGAAAGTTACTATGGAATCGTAAGAAAGAGGTGCACACAAGCATATATAACAAAACAGCGCCGCATTGTATGCAGAAACATATGGGGTAGGAGCGGTGGGGGCGCGTGCAGGTGCAGGTGCAGGTGCAGGTGCAGGTGCAGGTGCAGGTGCAGGTGCAGGCACCTGTTGAGCGTGGCGAGCACGGCGGGCGCGGCGACGGCGTAGGCGCAGGCGTCGCAGCGCCAGCGCGCGGCGGGCTGCAGCGGCGCGGCGCTGAGCACGCGGCCGCCGCAGCGCGGGCAGCGCAGCGCGCTGGCGAGCGTGCCCAGCTCCGTGGGGTCGCGGCAGCGCGCGCACGCGCACTCGAAGAACTTGCTCAGGCGGATGTGCTCGCGCCGCTTCAGCGTGCCCTGCAGCGTGTAGGCGTAGCAGAGCGTGACGGTGTCGCCGGCGCGGTGCGGCAGCGCGGCGCGCACGGTGAGCGGGCGGGCGGGCGCGCGCTCCGCGTCCGTGTGCGTGCTGCTGGGCGTGCAGTCGTGCGCCAGCAGGCTCGCGCCGCCGTACAGCGCGCGCGCGCTCGCGCCGCTGCCGCCCACCTCGAACGCGTTCACCTGTATTCGTACACCCAACGCGGACACGGACACGGACAGTAGCATTACAGACTCACTAGCTTCCGCCCGCGGCTCTGCCAGCGTGGAATTAGGACATTTACAAATTATTTTGTGACTCCTGTTTGATCTCAAGGGTAAATGCTCCCTTCGGAATAAAAAGTATCCTATTACCCGAGTCAACTCATACCCAGTCTGTATTCTAAATTTCATCAAAATCAATCCAATAGTTTCAGCATCATTGACGGACAAACATCCAAACAAACAAACAAACAAACTTCGACATTTATAATATTAGTGTTAAGTGTTATTACGGGCACAATAGGCTTTTTTATGTCACAGCGGACGACTGAGCTGGTGGTTCACCTGATGGTGAGCGATCACCACCACCAATAAGCATTCGCAGAGTAGTGTGTGCAAATGCGTTGCCCTCTTTAAAGGGATAAGGAATATTCGTGTTATGGCTCCAATAAAAACACTCACAATGCGGTGACGTTATTTGTTATATGTTTAGAAAAAAAAAAATATTGCACCTGAAAGCCTGCAAAGTGAGAAGTTGTGCCCTAAATATACTAAAAACATTAATATTAAAAAAATGCACCTAGGTTAGTAGGTGTGTTTTGTCTTCTTCGATTTATGTTCATTTACTTATCGTATATCAATAAATGTTCGTTCGTTTGGCTATAGCCCGCGGCCACTCACCTCCAACACCCCACACACAGTATGCACCAGCTCATCATCGAACTGGAAGCCCCAGGCCTTCAGCCGCTGCAGCACGGTGCGCTCGTTCATGGGGAAGATGTCGCCCCGCGCGCGCCGCAGCTCGTTGTGGGCCTCCATCGTCATCATCTCCTCCCACTTCTCGGGATCCGCGGACTTTTGCAGCAAGCATCTGGAAGTTTTTACTTTCTATTGAACGTTCCGTAATATTAGAGTTGTACAGCGCTTTGCGTTTCCCACTCTCAAAATAATCACATTGAAAATAAGAAAATCACTCCATGTGGAATATGAAGGAAGAAAGAGTAGAAAAAATCGATCATGAGGCTGGATTGGAATACGACAAAAATGCTTACGTGCTAATCTAGACTATAATCTACATATGTACCAATTTTCATATAGAAATGATAAGTTGTTTTCGCGTGAAAGAATCACAAAAATCCATACATCCATCCATACTTTTAAACTTTTAAACGCGTTTATAATGTTAGTAGGATATTAATTAGTTACATAAGCTACGCCGGCCGACTACCAGCTAATTGGACTTACGAGTTATATTTCTTTTAAAATATATAAGTACCATATTATAGCTCATTACACGTGCCACTCTGTGCCAGGTATTGGTGACCTCGACCGTCGACCTCGAGATTCACAGGATTCTCAGGTATTTTCATGATGATTTAATTAGCTTCGATGAAGGTAGCGAAAGAATACTCATTTACAAAATTGTAATGCCTTTAAATATAATTTTTTATCAAAAATTGCAGTTTTTCTCATAAACTGCGTACGTCAAACCTGATCAGATAAAAGTCAATCTTTATAATATTTGTACCTGCCTCAATGGCATGAGAGCATTATAAGAATCCTTGAGATCTTCCATATTGTCATAATTCGGCTTTGCATTCTTGAGCGCTTCGCATTCATACGTGGAGTGGCCGGTGTAGTTGCCTAGCCCGGGGCAAGTGCTGCAGCAGAGTGGCCAATTGCACCCAGCACATCTGGAAAGTGATAGATTAAAAAAATAGTTTTTTTTTAAGTGGGGAAATCTAGCATAGATTCCCACGGCCTCCGGGGAAAAAGCCGTGGGTTATGTCAGATTCCTACCGACCAAAACTGTATTCCGTCGAGCCGCTTGAGTAAAGGGCTCACGGGAGCTGGTTATGATTCGTCCGCGACCCCCTCGGCGGGGATTAAAAGAATAGTGCTATAACGCTTATGTAGTTTTTCTAAATATAAGATTAATTTTGGTAAACTAGAAAGATAGAAGAATGAATAAATGAAGTTAAAGAATAAATTAGACACCTTAGAAAGGTTTTTTATTAAGGTTGTATCTACCTATATAGTATCTATATTAAATGATAAAGTTAAAAACATATATAGCGGTACTTGGCTTATGTTACACGGAAAAACTTGAAAGAGTTTATGGTTGTATCATTCATATATTTTCATATAATGTAATAAATGTATATAACGAAATGCTCTCGTGATCATCCCCACTATCACAAATCTAATCAAAAACAAAAACAGTATTTTACTAACTTGGACAAGTTCTTCTCATCCAGCTCGCGGTAGCAGCCGAGGCAGATGACGTTGCAGCCGCTGCAGGGGCCCACGGCGAGCGCTGGAGCCTCTATGATCACCTCTCCGGCCTTTATGTCGCGGCTCGCTACTATGTAACTGCAAAATGGAATGAAATTAAAAACCTACTTTTACAAATACCTAATTGAACTTTCTAGCTAGTTAACAAGATTATTTCTTATAATGTGTCCATTAAATAATATGTAAATAAATGGCATATAGAAGCTTATTTACACCTATCTTCGTAAATAAGAAATACGAGCTCGAAAGATATTTTGTATATTCAAACTTTTCAATATTAAGTATAACATGTACATGCTTTTAGCGATCCGCCTCGGCTTCGACCATGGTACTTATATACATTTTTTTATGTCACCGTCGGCAATGGAGCTGGGTCGCCTGATGGTAAGCGCTACCACCGCCCATGAACATTTGGCACTCGGGGATTACGTAAATATTCGACAGTAAAAGAATTTATGAAATCGGTCCAGCGTTTCTTGAGTATAGCGCATTCAAACAAATAAACAAACTTTTCGGTGTTATATTGTTAGTACAGATTTATCTTAAAAGAAGCAATTAAAATCAATGCAATATAGAAAAAATGTGTTTTTCACGGTAAAGCTAACGTAAATCTGTCTATCTGTCAATAGGCTTATACAAATTGTTTCCCCACAAAGCTATCCACGTATAATTTGTGGGTAAATTATATGTACAGTGAAATGTTATAAACTGTAGAATGATTATTTAGACTAGGCCGAATACTTCACTTTTTGTATGTAGTTTCACTGTGGTTTTTCATTCTAGTATAGTTAGTTCGAGTCATATAAGACTTTATCACAATATAATCAGTTTAATTATTTGACCAACTCCTGTTAAGTTATCACCGTCTGGTATTTTACGAAACCAGACAAATAGACACACACTTCACATCTATATTAATTTTTTAAATAATGCTGAAACATAATTCTCACCGCCCCATGACATCAGAGTGTCTGATTTCATAACAGAGTTTCTTCTCCTCCTTGACGTTCTCTCCATCTTTCTCATTTTCGATGTCTTCCTTTACTTTCACATCTTCTTTCACTTCTATTACGTTTTCCTTATTGCGAACTTCGTTTTTACCTCGTTTCTTTTGCTGTAACCAAACCAATTTTATAATTATATTTATTTCAAAACAGCCACGTATCTCTCATCTCGTTAAAAAAAAAAAAATATTGCCACGCACGCTTAAATTTATAAACAAAGTCTACAAGCCATAATCTTACAATCAACTTTCCTATAAATCAAAGTATCATTCATGGACGTAAACAGATTCTGGAACTGCGATACACAATTCGAGACAAACAGAACATCAAAACGAATACAGACAAGCACAATTCTCAAAAGAAATGTCACGCACACATATCAAGCAGCGTAGCATTAAGAAAAATCGCGACAGGTCTATGAATGACCGGTATGTTCACCGCGCCGGGAATTATGAATGACTCCAGATCTGGTAGGCGGTGGTGTATTTCTGCCCCACTTGACTGCACGCGCCAAAACATAAAAATTCATTTCATAACCGTCTACTCCCGCGGCCGCGAACGTTATGGTCAAATGGATATTCGTAATTTCATTAAGTAGGAAGGCCGATAAGTGCGGCTTGTGCGGATTATCTGTAATCAAGGCTTAGGGCACAGGTTTAGTCGCTATGGAGATTTCAATTATTCAGTCTTATGTATGTAACTAAGCAGATTTATGCAGGGAAGCTATCGCAACAAGAGGAAGGAGACTTAAGAATGATCCGCTTGAAATAATCCCTTTATGGAAGAAATCTGAGTAGGGTTCAACATGCATTTTATAATTTGTATGGCTTTGAATATTATCACAAATATAACTTAATTCATACCATCGTTAACACTATAATTTACATCATTTACCGAATAATTACCTCTTAGAACCATCTGGCTACAATAATTAGTGCGCAAGTTTCTCTTATCCGTTCCTAAACTCAACGTTATATTTCCATAAAACATCACTAATCATAAAATATATTGAGCCATATTTCTGGGACGTGAAAATAAATCACGAAACTTGGCGCTCGGCTGCTCACTCAATCATCAAAACCACTCATTTCACTCGACTTGAAAGTGGTTTATTAAAGCGATAAAGCTTTTAAATAACTTGAGAAATCTGGACCAATTTAAAATCTTGAAGATTAGTTCAATGTTGCTTCCTTAATTGTTTTCAAAAGTGGCTATAAGCTAACACCAAAAATAATATTAACTAGACTAGAAGAGCTGGGTTCAAAATATGTCATTAATTGTTGTGTCGGTTGTAAAATATATTTATCTATTAATAATTAAAAACATTTCCTTATTGTTTGTTGCAGCTGAGCTCGGCGGTTTCAATCGATGGCAGAACCACGGCCAAGACAGGTTTTTTTGGGGTTGATATTTAAAAAAAACAACTAGTCCGTGCCCATGCGTCTTTAACTATTTAATTCTTAGAAATTTCTTCCTAATCGGTGCTTTTTGTGCAAATACTTTGACAACTATAACCATGAGAACATTAAGGAGACATTCATGCTTATAATATTAATTCCAATGGATCAAATCATTACGCCTAAATTCCAACAAAAGTTCATCAACATATGTAACTAAATCATAGAAAGCTTATTTAATTCATGTCTTCGTCCCAACAGTAAAAAAGATGAACTACATATTAAGTCGGTATAACACAATTTCGCTCAGCAATAATCTATTAATATAAATAAAAATATCTTGGCACACACGTTTGTAATTGATGTTTAAAACTGCGCCGAAACAAAACTATTGTTCTAGCGTTCACTTTTTGGATCGCGTTCAATTTACTAATTTCTAAACTCTTCGAATACATATTTCTCTAACTATTTATATATAAATTATAATGATAGAATGTATAACATAATTTTATTTGGAAGAAGCATGATTGCAGTAAATTATGCTTTTTAAGTTTGCTGCTAGGTTTTTCAAAGATTACTGATCATTTCTCAGAAATCAACCGCAATGACAACTCTATTCCAATTAACATTATTACAGTACTAGCTGCGCCCCGCGGTTTCACCCGCGTAAGTCGGTATCCCGTAGGAATATAGGGATAAAAATATTGTTTATATGTTATTCCAGTTGTCCAGCTATCTATGTACCAAATTTCATTACAATCGGTTTAGTAGTTTTTGCGTGAAAGAGCGACAAACACACACACATCCTTACAAACTTTCGCGTTTATAATATTAGTAGGAAGTAGGATTATGTTATCTGTGCTATTACTATTGGCAATTAATCAGCATTTAAAAAGTACTACATGGGTAACGGGCCGATCGTTAATGGGTAAATCGTAAATTTTCTGAGCAATGTCTTTGAAAGTCGAAACCAACGTCTCTAAACATGTTATTAAGCTTTGTAGTTCTGTGATTTAGGAGTCATTATAAACCGTGCCTATTCAAGATTTTAGCATTATTTGAACTATTCAAAACATAAACTTATTAAAAACAGCAAACAAGGCCTATCTTTTGAACTTTTTCTACAAAAGGATTAAATTCTTTTCTCTTCTGTGGAATAATTTACCCCCTACCATATTTCCAAATGTTAAAAAATATAAATTAATCGATTTAAAGGATGTGCCTTTGATTGCCTTTGGATTTGCCTTGAGAATTTTCGTAAGCGAAACATTCAATGTGGAAAAATTCCATGTCTCTAATGTCTTAGTCTTTATCACATTAATATATCAGATGGAACTCAGCGAACCTTCATAAAACAGAGTAGCTGTAAACTAGTATAGTTTTATTTCAACTGATTTATGATTCATAAATTATAAATGTTTGGCGAATAAACTTGTGAAAACTAAATGGCGAAACAGCGTTTGGCTTTTAACCGCTTCTCTTCTCCACGTACTCCACTACCATATTTACGGTTCCAACTGATAGCACATTATTTTTATCACCCCACTGACATATATGTACCTTATTTGAAATTAAATTATTTCAACCCGAGTTTTTCTCCAAGCTAACCATAAATAGATACCTAGGTACTTGGTTCCTTCGCGTGACTTATCCTTTTACTTATCACATTGTGACTAATATTATAAATTAGCGGTCCACCCCAGTTTCGCCCGTGATACATATACAGCCTTCTTCAATAAATTGGCTATCTAACACTGAAAGAATTTTTCAAATCGGACCGATAGTTCTCGAGATTAGTGCGTTCAAACAAACAATGATCCTAGAAGTGCGTAATATTATGTACAAGATAGCGTATGTATCCCTTTTCCTAGATCTTATTCAAGCAAGGCATCGGTCATTTTATTTTATATTTTTGAATTTTTGGCAGAATAATTTGAATATTCTCATATTAAGAAGACAGAACGCAATATCGATGGCAATATCCCACGTACGTATAGGTATTATGAAATCTCTAATTTCGGTGTATACAAATATCGATCGAATGGCGGATAGTCGTCTTCAATAATTCTGAACACGAGGCGCCTATCGTTGTTTTCAATATGTAAACTACTATTGTAAAGTTTGAAAATAGATCATCACAGCTTCAATATTTTCCACTTCAACGGAGCGTCAATTGTCACGTGCCCAATGACAAGCTGTTAACACGTTTCGCACGTGAGCTTGTAGGGCCTTGGGGCCTGAAATATTCGCATTATGTGGGTCAAACAGATTCGATACTATCAACTCGCTTTGACTCCGCCTGGGTACAAGCAAATGGTTTTAAATTAACTAGCATAGACACGGTAACATGAATTTTAATTTTTATAACACTGAAGGAACTGATTACAGACCTTTTGTGTACGCACGTTTTGTAATGGAGAAAGGTTGATATTGTTTACTATTCAAATAAGAGAAACGTTGGTGGGAGAATATGAGTTTGCTTACACAAACTGTTCGTTTTTTACGAACAAAAAAAGGAAATATTTGAAATCAGTTTTATACAAATGCTTCTCAAAATTTTTTTATGTAATCAAAATGATTACTAATATAGTATAGTATTATATTATCTGTGCTAATATTATACTGGAGGTACTTTTAAGACATTTATTTTATGAGTATAATATGTGTTTAGTTTAGTTGTTTAAACGTCGGATCTTAAATTATAACCGAAGATTATCTGAAATGTTTCATAAAATGATAATTTACATTGAAATTAGGTCTTTTAGTTTACTGACAGAGCCGCAGAAACTTACGACTAAATTCATAGATTTTATCTTTACGTTACTTCGTTTCATTCTCAGATTTCATTGATGAAATGCTTGCCAACTGGAAATAGACCGGCTTGCTGTCTCACCAAGGGCTTCGTGAACATATTATGAATGCACTGATTGATATAATGGCAATGGAGAAAATACTACACTGTTTCTAAGCTTGTGAGTACTTTAGAAGGGCAAAACTTATATTTGTTTCACGAATTGATTTTTAAAGTTTTATTAGTCTGAATGTAATGTGCACATCATACAATCAATCAACGATTTTTTAACACCTCTGTAAACCTTTCAGTAAGAACCCAACTGACGATATGACAATCTAAAAATAAAGCCAAATTTTCTTAGACTTTTATTTGACTGACCAGTTATAATTTTTTATACCTACCATCATACAAAACGATATCTGAGCTGATTATTCACCCATGAACACATAACATACAACTAAAGGGCGTATAACAAACGAGCAAGCCATTTGGAACCGCCAGAAATGTATCGTTCAGTACAACACGTAATAGATGGCGTTGGCAACATTGTCAAGTATAATATATCAACATGCCAATCGCGCGTAGCTCCCATATCTTGTAGCGAGCTTGCCCCCAATTGTTCTTCGGCAATCATTAAATGATTGGAGGTGCCAATGGTGCCAGTGAAATGTCGGACGGGCGTCTGGTGGCGCGAATTGCATTATGTTTTTTATTACTTATTTATTTAACTATATTATATAATGTGTTATATTTAAGGTATTATACCTATCTAGCTCATATTATTGTATATATCCTGACAAAAGCTAGTACCCTTTCAAAGCGGGCAACGAATTTGCAGATGTCTGAGCCTCTGCGAATGTTCATGGGCGGTGGTGGTCGCTTACCATCAGGTGAACCACCAGCTCAGTTGCCCGCTATTACATAAAAAATGTGCTAATAACCACTTTCTGTACATGTAATTTAAAAGCAGCATATCTATTTTGAACAATTTTACACTTGCTAACTGGACTAGCCTTCTTATTTTTTGCCACTTCTCTGTTGAAAATGCTTTCCGAACCGGTGGCCAGAGGGCTTACTTTTATTTGTTGGATGTGTAAAGGTATTTAATGGAAGTCTGACTCCAATTTGTGAAGTCACCGCCAATGACCCGCAAGCGCCATCATGAAAATAGTTCCATATTTTATCTACTAAACGCATAACTAGCCATATTACGAGTAGCATGCAACATTTCAATGGATTAAGTTTATCAGGTTAGTAAAGTTTGTAAGTGTGGATGAATGTTTGTAAGTATGTTTCGCTTTCACGCGAAAACAGCTTATCTTATGTGTATGAAATTTGGTACAGAGATAGAATATAGTCTGGATTAGCACACAGGCCAATCTTTACCTGGGTACCAGGCGAGCAGGCTGCGGGTTATAGCTAATCTCATATAAATATCTATGTATACTAACCTTCTTCTTATGTGACTTTTTATTCATGGTGGCCGATTGAAGAACTGGAAGCAAAAAGTAAAACAAAAATTAAGGAGTTGAAAATTATTTATTATTATATGTGTGTAATGCCCCTCTTCACGACATCGATATTTTCAAATACTTGAAAAACTTTAATTACACAAAAAAAAATTCTCTTTTTTATAAAGAGCAATAGAATTTGTTTACAAACTTTTATTATAAATTGAATTATGTTTAACGGCTGTATGCTGAAGGAAAATTACATATTTCTCATTAAAATTTCTGGCAACTATTTACACGCTGGTGTCGCGTTATAAAGACCTTGCGCAAGAACAAAATTTTCAGTTTTCAGTGTTCACAGCTGAGCATTTATGATATCGTAAACTTACACAGCATACAGTTCATAACTAAATATTTTATCAATGCTCGTGTGTATTTTAGTATAGAACGGTAATGCTTTGATCAATGCTTTTATGGCTCTCATAAAACTTGTTATATGAAAGTGTATGTCATTGTTATAAATATCTTTATTTAAATCATTGCGCATGGGGTTTTCAAACATATTTTTACGTCATTCAGTTAAGTATTCTATTATCACGCTGGTTTTCTGCGAGGGTGTGGTATTTCCCCGGTGCGAGCTGGCCCAATTTTTGCGAAGCATCCTCGACTAAAACTTTATCCAACGTTATAAACGAATATGAAAATTAAATATTTTTTATGCTTTATATCTACTTTCACATTAAATAAAGTACTTATTATTTTATCTGTGACATTAATGACGTTATGTGATATTACAGCATATTATTTATTAGTCTTTTTTCTTCATTTTTTTTAAAGGTAATAATATTTGTACAGAGGCCATACTAATAAGGATGTCATGTCGTTCTTTTTATGCGGGATTTCGTCCCTAGTACTACTAAAACTAACTGCACATTATTCCATGTATTTACTGTGACAGCGATAGAGTCTACATTTTCAAGATCTAACAGAATTCATCTTATCCAATCTATTAAAATGTTATAATGAACCTCTAATTTCCAACACTCGACGCTATCAAACGAATCACGAAATATGTTTTTCTAGAAACAGGAAATGTTTATTCTATTTTTCATTCATCCACTCAGATATGGCTTATATTTCTCAATAATATATACCTATATACATATTTTATACTGCACAAGATAAAGTATGTATTATTAGACTGTGATGTGAGTGTCTGTTGGTAGTTAATTGGAATATATTAAAAATTCTAATCATAAATACCTATCTCAAACCAGGGGATTTTTTAAATTTATTTGTAATTCATTTTAATTTTAATATTTATGCCGATGAGTCAATTTGATAAATGATCGGATCTTATTTCTTTTCCGTCAACTTTAAGTATCTCTCGACAGAAAATATAAAAACATTACCCAGCTAAGTTCACAATTCTGAAAACTAACTAATCAATTGTAACACAGTTATGATTTTCATACAAGTAGTTTAGTTAAACATACACAAACCTCACAGACAAACTTGTACCATTAGGCATCAGTTCAATGAAGCACTTCATTATAAGAGCGCTGGCAAGAGTCAATAAATAATTCATCTAATTTACCGCTCAAAACGGCTGATCCGTTTTGAGCGGTTTTGCTAGAAAATACCCACCCTACTCAAAATCCCCAAGCTATGCAATACCGTACGTTATTTAGAGAGCCCATTATTACTCGATAAGCCCCTGACCATCATTCGTTCATTGGAACCCGGCTTTGTCTAGATGATTTAAATCAAAATCCACGTTGAATGTTTGCCAATATATATATAAGAAGATTTGTTCCGATGTTAAAGCCATTTGGCCGACAAAACATAACAAATACTGTGTTGCCATACGCTCGTGTTTCATGTTAAAAGTTTTTGTTATTGTTTCAATTGTGAATTCCTTCGTCATTCTCGTTCTGTTTTGGGTAACTTTTAAAATTAACTCGAAAGGACTTTCATAATAATAATAATATTTTCTTGTATTTATATAAGCACTCGTTTAAGATAAATGTATGATGATATACCTGCAATCAAAATGTAGTGGAATAAGAAAAAGTAAGGCCACTTTTACTTTTGCTCATTAGAATTGTTATAATATGAATCTCACCAAAAATACGTTGTTTCAAGAAACAGACATACACGACAACTTAACAATAATCGGTGACAATACAATAATTCAAATTAAAATTAAAATTCATAATGATTAAATTATCTTGAATAGGATGGACGAAATTATATAATTTCCTTACGTATACTCTGTATAAAGAGCAAATGAACAAATAAGTTGAACTGCATTTTCAGTTTTTCAAACTATATTTATTATTCTGAATATCGAGTTAAAAATTATTCCTGAGTGACATCGATAATAATTAAAGTTTGTTTATTTTTTTATTAAATACAAATTTAGATAACACCATTGCAAGCTACAAACACTATAACAGTTAAAACAATGGAATTCCAACACATAATGATTTTCAACTATCTCTAAAGACACGAGAGCTAAATCCACTGCTCCCAACAACGAGAATAAATTTTTTGATTATGTGTTATGCGTATAATCTGAGAATGATGTAACCCAAATGGTGTCCCAGTTAAAAACGTCAGCCGTCGCGGTTAATTAAAATCTATATCGCCTCATTTATTATTTTACAACAAATCCGCTAAATAAAAATTATGTCTACGCCCATTCTATTTCTATGCTAATTCATAGATATTAAGAGTTGTTAACTCTGATTATTTACGATGTTTTCTTTTTTAACTAAGCTTGCCTTGCTTCCATTTTGTCTTTTTTTATATAATTATATGAACAATTATAGAAATGGATACCTACACTAAACATATTCTTAAATTTAACATTAGATAAACGTTAAATGGGTTAATACGATGCTTGATTTTGAAGTGAATATTCTAAACTTTAAGTGAATATAACGATGTTGCTATCCTAATCTATTAGTTTAACGAAATTAAGTTATTTACGCTGGTGGATAATTCGTTCATAACTTCCTTTTGGTTTATTTTTATGTCATACCAATACCCGCTGTATTCTAAGCTGATGGTTCTAGTTGGTGGCCTGATAGTAAACGATCACCTCCGCGAAGGCCAGTGCGAATAAGCTGTCCACTTTTAAGGGGTAATGAATAAGGAAAGGATTTATGACTGAAAGGAGGAAAGGACTGGAAGAAAGGTGAGGAAAAGGAAATGGGCCTACGGAGTACTAAAATGATTGGTGTAAAACATTCTCACTCCAATTTATTAATGTACTTCTTCAATACATTTTATACTGCGAGCTTTCAGTCATCCTGAACTGTTTAAAATTAATGTTCCTCACTAATACTATGTTACACCCCGGCGGTGCTCATAAATCCTTACGCATGCGTCTTCGAAACGTTGTTGGCAATGCATTTGTTACACTGCGTCAGTGTGTCTTAGCATTAAGCTCTATAGCCTATTTGGATATCTATATTTAGAAAACACGCATATTTGGTGAGGGAGAGGCCGTTTTACAATAACTAAGAAAAGGTTTTTTAAAGCCAGCATTCCCATGTGATTCAAAAAGGTGCAAAAGAAATAATGCACTATCTTTACAAATCAAGAAAATTAGACGTGCTTATTATACAATTTTGTTAAATGTTGCCAATATATGTGAAGGTAAAGGGGGACCAGAAAATACTTAGATATTAGTCCCAAGCCTTGAGTAGGTCCTAAAGATACGTTACAGCAAAAGCTGAAGAACATGCAAAACATAAAGTTCAGTCCTTCCCAGCTATTTATATCAGTCTGTTAGTAAAAATACATTTTCAGGTAAGATCATCTAATAGGTACAATCAAATTTAATTCCTAAACCACATGTTACGCCACGCAGCTCGTACGAGACAATACACCGACAATGGTATATAATTAGAGCTGTCTAAATACACGTGTAGTGTGTAGAGACAGACGGATAGACATAAATCGTGTACTATGCAACGCTTGGCACCGCAGCCGCTGCATTTTGATCGTTTGATAGGCAACCAATGTACTGACTGAACGAAAATCTTCACTTGTTTAGAAATAGGGCTCTTGGCACAATTATAATGTTTATGCCTTGTCTCCATCACTGTTCCAGTCATCAAAGGCAAACGAAACTTGTGAAAATTCCCTTTGCTAACTACAAATTCTTTGTGTATGTTTGTTAAGTAAACTGCACAAATTGATTGCCTTAAAACGTTAAGTAACTTAACTTCGACACTTCTGAGTTTATTTGTTCCAAAATTCACCGAAATGTCTAATTCCTTAGCCATATAAATAAAAGACAAGAAGAAAGGCGAGTTAGTTCCTATTAACATTCTCCTTTTGGATGACCATAAATCTATTATTTAACCAAAAATATGCATTCTTTGGTGAAGTGATTGACCTCCTTTTGTGAGATCAGATAATCGTCGCCCGAATGGGAAATATAATGTGACCACAACAAAGTAATCCTCCACGTTGGCCTATTCGTGTTAAACTTCTGGAATCATCTCGGCCATAGGTACACTAGGATACCTCATTTCCATGACGGATTGTAACAACGGTGTTGTCGATGATCTTTCCGTAGTAAATAAGTTTAAGTGACCGAGTTCTTAACGAATTAGTAGCTAACTAAGGTAACCTAACGTTTTCAGCCGGCAAATGAAAAAAACCGTTTTTATGGCAGTTAAAAAACTTAACCCACATCCCAATCTTACGCTGATTTCTCAGATGAACGAGATGATTTTATTCTCAACTTTTCATATCAAAAAGAACCAAAAATAACATGATATGCAATGACTTGTTTGTTGACTCTACATTTAATCTCTCCATATCGCCTGTCTTATTGGAGTTATGTTTACATGAAAGCTATTAATGCTTGTAACTGTGGGGATCTGGGTGGGCGAAAAATTGTAACAATTATATATTCAAATGTATTGGGAAATGATTTTCAGTCACATTATATGTAATGGCCAGTAATTTTCTTGTCCTGTGTGATTTGGCGCTTTTTTGCTTAATTATATACCTATCAAATGCAATATACATAATTTATAATATATCATATTGTTTATACAAATAATTTGCATAAGCTTTACAATGTCATGGATGTGTCACTTTCACGTTTCATATACCTAATCTAACAAGGATTTTACGAAGTAAGGAATTAATTACCTAATTATTTATAGACTATAACTTACCTAACATAATATATTTTTATGAATGAATAAATGTTTTTATTATTTTATGACAATGAAATTAATATTTAAATACGTATTGATATATAATAATTTATAAATTATTATTTAAATTACTTGGACGTAAATTATAACTTTTTTTTCTTATTTCATGACTATTGAGATTTTTTTTCAATAACAATGGAATAAACATTTAAGAAATACGTTCGTTTCAATCAATCGACATAAATAAAAATATAAGTCATAAAATAGTTTACTTACTTAATTATTATGACTATAGTATGTAATTAATAAAACACTTTTTTACACAAAAACAATAATCTTTTTAAATTAGGCACTTTTATTACAGTCCGTTAGAGTAGAAACTATATTGAAAATTATATTGACGCACGTCATTAATGGCGGGAAAATTAAATGAAGGCGCGCGTGCTCGTTTCCCGCGCTAACGTTAACTGCCGCGTTTGGCTTGACACAATAAAATTAAGCATCCAAAATGCTAACCAACTCATGAGTTCGGGTGAATTTCGTAATATCCATACAGATCCCGATTTGCGGGACATTTCTTGGAGTTAATTTGGCAACAGCGGTATGCCAAATGGTTTTAATGGCATGAGACTTTGTTTATTTCTCGCTTTTCGCAATGATGCCAACAATACATTTGTTTTTGCTCAATCTAACGGTATACAGTACGGACTGATTTTAAACTATCATTGACTTTATAATAACTATTACATTATCTATTACTTACTTGCTTTTTAAATCGGTCTAGTTGTTACGGAAGAATGCGTTCACTGGCATCTTGACATGAGATTTTTATGTTAGTTAACAACAATTACAATTTAGATATTTATTATATGTTTGTGAATATAAAATTAATATTTATTGTGAATACAAATTTAGTTAATAGTTAAAATAACTTGTAAATTAATTGTTCATGTAGATACTCCTACACGTGTAGGTAATTATTATTTTTAAAGTAAAATTACGAACGTAACGCTTTCCACGAAACGTTAAAGGATGAATCTTTTGTATATTTACATGATGGTACTTAATAATGTTGAGAAACATAATTAACGAGTGCGGCGAAATAGTGTTTACATGAATACAATAATAGGTTGATTCTTAGTAATCCCCATTTAATAAAAAACTTTTGTGATCGAATTGCAAATAATACGACGATATTTAAGCTGGGCTAAATATAAAGTAAATTCAAATTCGATTTAACGGAAATTTCCAATATTCATTATACCACTACAGATAACATAATATATACTAGTACTATACGAGTTATACGAGTTATACGAGTTATTATACCTACCGTGAGGGTAAAAAATTGGTATGTTATAAGAAATTAAAGATTAAGCGGCAAATTTTGTATTCAGTTTTTGTAAATTGCTACTGAGCATTGAAAATGATTTGCTAAATAAACAGTAACACAGTAGGTAAATCAGTAATTAGATCTTCATAATAATTACATAACCATCAAATTTAAAGAAGGTCATCAATAATGATTATGAAATATGCGTTATAAAAAATAAGATTCAGTATATATTCGATGAAAATGGAACAAAAAGGTATACTTACAAATCAATTGGAAAATAAAAGTGTGCCAGCCCACGCCAAATCTTCGTTGATAAATAAGCGGTGCATTGATAAGATTGCTAGCTCATTTTGATGTATTGGATAGATTATTGCATCTTTTAATTACCTAAATATTTCGTGGCAAAATTACAAGATATAGTGTAAACTAGGAAATCGAAAATAGCAAAGCTAACACGTGGTATGTATTCTAATATTAACAAAAGGAAAAGTTTAAATATATTAATATTGTGTCATAAATATACCAAAAATAGAAAATAATACTCTACGCATGAAGGAATTACAACTTCTTAAATGCTCCGAAATGTTTCCTGTAACGTAAAGAATGGAATTTGTATATTTATCCGAGACCCAGTTGTCTTATAATATCCCATCGTTGTGTGAGCGCAGGAAGAATAATAAAGAAAGGAGGGTCATTAAAATGGCTATTTTGGCCCGTCCTCAGCGCGACTAACTAGATACCTACCGTGAATATACGGCTTATGTTACAAGTTGCGGCGGGAGTATTGCATTCCATTTTTGAGTCATTGCTTTAAGAAATTCAAAAATAGATTTCCAATAACTGTTAGCATCTTATACTGTCTCTTTTCAGATAAAAAAGAAATAAGTGAGAACAGCGAAAATGTTTCAACAAATATTTTACACTCGTTTTTTTACATATTATATATATTTTTTATATTATGAAAATAAAAGAGGTGTACTCTTTGGGGACAGTGCAATTTACGAGTTTTTAATTACTACCTATATGTTTTACTAAAATCTACCTATAAATCGCTTAGGCGCTATATTTACACCAATCTATTCGTCTGGCACGACAATGAGATCAATGCATCTTATGTATTTATAAAAAATAGGAACAGTAATTCTGAATTTTTGTACTGTTCAGCGCTTATACCTAATGACGTTTATAAATATATCTCGACATCAAATTACTTACATACAAGGTTGTATTACTTTTTTTTTATTTTAAATTTATTTTATGTAAAATATTGGTAAGTTTTGTACACAATTTCTTTTTTTAGATCAAAAAGGTTGATTAGCTAATACTGAATAGATAGTTGAATTGCAAACAGTGGTAGATATGAATCTATAATATGACAATTGAAAAGTACTTCTGTAAGAAACCTGACTGAATAAATTAATAAATGTTTGAGTTTGAGTGGACAATAAGGTTATAAAGACAATATGTATAAGGTTTTGACTGTGCAAGTGATAAAGTGTACACTTATATAAGTATACACATATATCTGTCAGTTTTAAATTTAAATATCAAGGATGGAACTAAAAAGCCAGATTCAATCTCAAGGACCTCCTTGCTACCTAGCTAAGAATAAGGTTTTCTTTAATCCTTTCTATTATTCGTATCACAGTATAAATACTATAATACAAATGTGAAACTGTGTTTGTGATTTCATGACACAATTTTTATGTGTGTAGATTAGATAGATTAGGCTAGTGATAAATACTACTTTGTACCATGCTGAAATATCTTATTTCCATGGGAATTTCCTTTCATTATGAGTGCAAAGTGGCGAAAAGTTACAATTACATAATGTACAGCTAATTATGATAATACAGAGCGATTAAAAACCCATTACAGTCACAACTTATTTCTGTATCACAAACTTTAATATTCAAAACTTAAATGCACCCTTATCCATATATCATATTAGAGGTTATAATTAAAGTAATTGTGCCGCCTCTCCAGGTCCCTGATCTCTACAATGTCAGTTTTCAGTCTCAGCTTGAGGATCTCCCTCCAGATGGCTTCCCGATGGTCTTGGTTTGTGATGCCCATTCTTAGAAGTGTGTTGTCATTTATACGGACTAATGCACGCCCTGTTATATCATGCTACAACAATCAATATATAATTACTTACTTTTATTCAATTTTAATGAATGATTGCGTTTGAATAGAAATACAGAATATGAAATAATTCTAAATATCTATAAAAATCGAAATATAATATGGAATCGATTGTAATATTTTATCAAGCCATTAAATTAATTCATGATTATGTAATCAATACCTCATGGAATTTTTCCCAGTATAAGTTGTAATAGTCACTGCAATGCCTTCGCAACCATTTTTGAACATCAGCCTCTGTCCAAAGATAAACTGCTTTGGGGCGTGCAGTCTTAGTCTAGAAACAAATTATAGGTATACAATATATTATTATGTGAATTATTAGTTAGTGCTTGACCCTCTTGGTCACACCATGGGGGACCCCCATCTGCTCAATTAAATTGTGTACATCAATTAAAGATAACAGGATATTCCTCAAACCTAAATTGTAGTAAAATCAAGATAAATCATTGGAAAAGTAACTGTAATCGAACCTTAGATTTGTTAGAATTCAAACTGGAATCTTCTACCATTTGGGCGATTGTGCTGATGGTGCGTGCACCGATTGCAATTAATAAGGTATATACTAAATCGTACTAACGTCTTAGTTAAGTTTACTAACTATTTAATTTTCACAAAAATATTATTGATACAATGCAACAATAAATAACAAATAACAGATTGTCATTGTCATTTTGACGTTTGACAACTTATTGGTAGTATATATAGTAAAAAAATAAAAATTATTTAAAATATCATACCTATTGATAAAGCTTACTGCACTATTATATGTTCCGTAATGTTTAAAACATTATATGATACCTTTAGTTTGGTTTATACCTAGTATTTTCTTCATTTTATATGTGGTTTTATAGTGGTGCATCCACATAATTTTTTTTGTGTTTAAATGGATTTCATGTTGATAAAAATTTGACACTGACGGTAAAGGTTTGTCATTTGAAGCTGTCAAATGACTTTGTGACTTGGGAGTTGTCAGTCGAGCTTAAATTTTGAGAAAATAGTTTAGCCGAATTTTCGTGCCAAGTGAAATAAAATGCAATTTTAAAAATAAAAAAATGTCACAGAATTTACAAAAGAAACCTTCAAAAGGTATATTAAAAACCTCGCGTAGTGTAGATGGGCAGGATGGGGTGCCTTCAACGAGTAAGCGACCGAAAGAGCAGCGGTTTGATGAGATGAATATAATGGAGACCTTTCATCCCCCGAATAAGGATTATGGGCATATGAAAGTAGACGAACCAAAAACACCATATTCCGAAGCTGTAGATAGCGATATGGAGCCTAGTGATGAGTTAGATGCGAATATTTTGGCGGCGAAATTGGCCGCTAGTATGAACAAGCCACCCAAATGTGTGGATATGAGCGAGAGCGATGAAGACGAGCCGGAAGAGGTTAAGGAACGGAGGTTAGAGTTCGAAAAGAAAAGGAAAATGCATTACAATGAGTTCCAGGTATTAGTCATTACAGAGTATTCTCAATTTTCATAATTATAATGCTATGTATACATATAACTATTTTCTATTAACTATACAATTTATTAACTTATAACTATATGTCATGAAAACTATTGCTATGAATTAATTACGCACAAGACAAGCTTATATTGCCCCTTCATTCAGCTTCCACTGCACTATAACAATAAATATTAATTATTGCTATACTAATTAACGTAGAGCTTGAATCATACAGAGTTGCCCGCTTGTGAATGATCTCATCTTTGTATCTGAACTCATAAAACTAGATGTAATCTTCTTTAGAAAATTATTCACTACCTCATTGTTTTATTATGTTCTTGAGACTAAACCTATGTATTGAAATTAATGGTACTAAACTTATTCTATTTACACATATTCTAATACACTTACATTATATATTTCATTAGGAGACCAAAATGCTTTTTCTTTTGTACATTTTTGATTTTTTAAAAGAGAATAAAATTGAATGTTATTGATGTTTCTTTATTTGAATTTTGAAAGCAAAATTTTAATAACCTTTTTAAATCGGATATTCCATACATAAGTATAAAATACAATCAAACTAAATCCATACCAGTATAAAGTCTAATCTAATAAGAAGTCCACAGTTTGAACATTGAACTAGTAAATACTAGATTTATTTCACTCTGTAACAGGATTAAGATCAGTTCCAATGTGGAAATCCTGATATTGGATCAACTTATAGAGCTTTTTATAAAAACTGTTTTTTGTCTTACAGTGTATAATTTGTTTTTACTTTCATCAAAATGGTTTAGTTTGTATACAAATTAAATTTTTAGAAAAAAAATTTAAAATGTCTAAAATGAACTATCTGCTTTCTAAATTTACCCATTCAAATAAACTCTTCTTTCATCAAGTTATATTTCATCTAGTTTCATTAGTATACAGTAGCAGTAAATGTTTACTATAAAAAAATTAAAAATTAGAATTTAGATTTTATAGAAGCATGTTTGAAACTGTTTGTAATGATACTTAAAATTTAATTACATATTTATTGTTAAAGTTTTATAAATAAAATTAATGTGAAATTGCAAAGAATTACGATTGCCCCTCCATCATTTTCAGGCACTGCAGCTGGCGAGACAGCTGATGGCACAAGAAGAAGAGGAGGAAGAGGAAAAGGACCAAGCAACAAGCACTTGACTGCGTATACAACCACTGACACCATTATATGCCAAGTGTTGTCAATGGTAAGCATGGACCATAGACTAATATAAGCCATAGATCATTGTGACAATGACATCTCGGAGTATCTAAGAGGAATCATTGTTGAACTGGTTTTTATAAATAATGCCTTTAATAGAGACAAATGGCATGTTATTAGAGCTAAAGACTGAGCATAAAAATCATAGGAATTAAGAACCTTTGTTAATAAAATGCAATTGGAGGTTTGAAACTAATACACAATGTTGATAAGATTAGTTATCGTAAATGAAAATTTATTTGTCAGAATTGTCTTGTGGCTATAAAGTTATACATGTGCTTGAAATTCCTATAAAAATATTTGAGTTCTTTGCATCTCTAACTCACATAATAAGTCACCATCATTGTATACTTCAAAATTTTAGTACTTTCTTATAAAGCATACTGCATAGTTAACAGTGCTTGCTTAAAGAGAGGAACATGAAAAATGATTGGTCTAATTACTGTTTAATAATAATATGAGATAATTCATGGTTATTACATATCTTTATGTTCTATACTAATTGCCCATAAAGCCACTAATATTGTCTATGCTTTTTTTCAGGATTACTCCAGCTGGTTTAAGCAGACAATGTATATATATGAGTTGTTTGTAACGCCATAGGCATGTGTTCCTGATTTTACTGTATGGAGTTGAATGTGTGTCTCCAAGTGGTTAAAGGGATTTGTGAAGGTCACCAATTATCTTGTGTTAAAAAATGTCATTAAAATGTCATATATTGTATTATTATATATTATTATATATGCCAATGATTGGTCATATAGTTTTTAAATCCGCTTATATAAAAAAAGGGGAGACTGCAATGTGCAATGTATAGAAACATACTTCAATAAGTTGTGTTTACGGATTGTTTCAAATTGATTTCAATGGATTAATAAGTAAACTTATCAATATGTTTAAATATGATATAAAATATTACTCACATAATATTTTTTAAACTTTAATTAAAACAATTTATGTACAATGTAAAGAAACAATATCTCCAAAAAATTATAAACCTATAACTATTGGCTAAAATAAGTACAAAAAGTCTATAACGGAATATATTTTAAAATTCAACACATTTTTAATTCAACAAGTTAGTGTTGCTGTGATAAATAAGTAATCAAAGTGACCTTCATGAAGCCTTTGTTATTTTGTTTATTTTTTTCTATTTAACAGTATGATGTACTGATGTACTGATTGTAACATGAATATGAATTCATAGATCATACTCTAACATGAGTCTTTATTTTGACAGGCAACTTTTCATTCATTAAGAAATTAATAAAATACTAACAAGAAGGAATTGAGCTAGTATTCTAGAGAAATAGAAATCTAGGAATCGCACAAATTACTAAATAAGATTGTCTGTATGATAGACATTTTAATTTATTACTAAATAAAAGAATGTGCTGCTGGATTGAAAATATTCTTTTTAAGATTAATATGTCGAAGAATACTAGGTCTTTTCTTTATGAATAATATATTTTCACATATTTACACACGATTTAAATAGATTCAAAGTACATATATAATTTCGCTTGAAATCCCGAATTTCTTAGAATAAATCGAAACTATATTTTTATGGAATAGTTATGTAGGTGAAGCGAGATGATAAATTTTTGTTATCAGTCGTGCGTTTTAATGGCGGTCTTGCGAAACGATATAAAAAAAATATTATTTTATCGTATTGGTGTGTGAAAACTATCGAATGTGTTAGTAACATATAACAGTAACTTAAAAGTTAAAATAAACGTTAAAGGAAAATTTAAGCAACAATGTTTTATTTGTATTTTTTATATTGTTTTGTAAAGACCGGGTAATGGCTGTAGATGTGGCTTCCATTACGCACTTAGTCAGATGATAAGATATTATAATAATAATAAATTAATATAAATATTCTGAAAACTCGACTTTGCTAATAGAGTTATATTCAAGATTTGAATCGATTGTGATACAATGAGATAAATTCATCGATAAAGACTTCTTCGAGATACTTACATAAATAATATATCTATAATAATTCGTTTCGACAAAAATGATAGCAAAATATGCATTTTAATTTCCTTCGCCATAGAGTTTTATTGATTCGATACTAACCTAAAGTATTGTTCATAATAATATTCTATTCGATTGTGTAGACTGATTTAGGCTGTAGAAATGTTGGATATATTAATGTTTTGCAATAAAATCGTAGTCATGGTTAGATTTTAAAATAGCAATGAACTGAATTTTTAAATAAATGTCGCGTATATAACATATTTGGAATTATTGTAGTTGATACTGTGCGGTAATATTTGTCAGTAGTTTATTAAAATTAGAAAAGAGATTTTTACGTTCCTACAAAAATGACGCTTTTTCTTTATAATCATGATTTCAATGTATTTTATGCGATATAAGATAATCAAGTTTAAACCGTAATCGTGTATCTCAAACTTAACAGCGTTAGGTATAGCATTGATATGAGATGAAAATATTTTTGTGTTAGTTTATATGTATTTTATTATGATCTAATCTTGTAATTGCATTGATTTGCTTTTGCAATGTGTAATATTATATATTTAATTCATTTAGTAGCATAAATTGTTTTCCTAAATACGTCTTCTGAAATTATCTATGCGATTTATATTATTGGCGGAGATCTTTTATTGGGTGGAGTTATTGGTTAAAAGAAGCATGCTTTCACATTCTAACCCAATAACGAACGTCGAACAGAAATAATAGAAATTTGTTGTCAACGTAACTTATAATTCTGTATCTGTTCAATTTGTTATAAATTGGCCTTAAAAATTTGCGTATGAAAAAAAATCATAGCTTTTATTAAAATGTGTAAATAGCAATAAAGATCTACTTTGAAAATTGAGTCTTTTAATTTTTTATTTCACAATAGTTCTTAAGTGTACCTATACACGCAAATTTTACTTGTCGTCGTGTCACCTACTCACAAAAGCTTTTAGTGAAGTTTTCGTGAAAGGAAGAATAATCTAATAATAAAAACTCTATCGGTTAAAAGCCGTTAAAATAAAACTTCAAATAGATAAAAAATAAACAAGCAACTACATTTCTTGTTGGCAGTTTTTTGATGTGATTGTAATTATCGTATCCATGAAAAAATTGCTGTTTCCAATTTGAGAAAAGAAAAAAAAAATATTTAGTGTAGATATTATTCTCTTTAATCTTAGATTATCACAAACACTTTATAAATAATAATTGAAAATAGGGAATATGCATGAAATTTAAATTAGGATGAAATATTTTTTTTCATAAACTTTATTACTTCTCCATTAACCTAC
>NC_052106.1:8257803-8271251 GCF_012273895.1 Zerene cesonia
TTGTCATTATAATTTATAGTGTTTATTATATTGGCAACATTAATTTGCTGTCAATGGCGCTTGTGGTTGTGTTTTGCGTTTGTATTTTGTTTGAAAAAAAGGTCGTCTTGACAACAGTATTTTAAAAATTTAAAACAAATTTAAACGATGATTTTATTATGAATTACATATATAATGGACGAAGTTCATAAAAGTCTACCCCAAAATCCAGAAACTAAAGTAAGTATTTCAACATACAATATTTAAAATATACTGTTGGACTTGAAAGTATATTTTGGTAAATTTGAATTTATATCACAGGACTGATATAAAACTAACTCGTCTATGTCAAAAAATGTTATAATAAAATACATTAATACAGTTGAAAGAATTGTTGTACAAATTCTTAAGTAGTCATGTTATAATCTAGTACGAATAATTTATTACTTTGTGTATTTTTAGAATGTCCTTCCGGACGTCGTTCATTCTCAACAGATCACTGCTTTGGGGAGTGAAGAAAAACCCGATATAGACACGGGACAAAATAGACAGGTTTCGCAAGATATCTCTATAAATGTGGAAAGTGTTAGTGAGGCTGAGTCAGTATCAGAACAAATTCCCTCCAAAATTGAATATTCTCTATCTGAAGCGAATGTTGGTCACTCACAGTCGAGTGATTTGTTAAGACCTGATACAAATCCTGAGAATGTTTCTCTCAGAAACTCCCCTCACTTAGCAATATCTCACTCCCACAGTATTAGCCCCTGTGCCCTAGATGCAAAGCAAAGCACTTCATGGAATTTAGATATAGACCCCTCGGATGTTCACATTAGTAATGAGAGCCCTGTGAACCTACCAGTGTCATCTGATACATCTAAAGATGTACCAAAACCAAATCAGTCAAAATCATCAATGTATAGTGAGCAGGATGAAATTGAATCACCCAAAAGTGATTATATTGACTCATTAAATGAAAATGGGAGCCAAAAATCAGCCTCCAAAAGTAATGAAAATCCCATTGAAAGTGCTACACATGATCAAAAGTGTGAAACCGTTGAAAAATCAAACTCAGGATCTGAAGAGATTATAAAATTAGATATTAGGGGAATGGGTGCCCCTAAGTTTCCTTTAGAATCAGCCAAAATAATATTTGGACCTCCACCTGAAGGGGCAGTGATGATGGGGCCCACTGTAGGACCAATTCCAATTTTCCCTATCCTGACACCTCAAGTTGACACAGAAGCATTAGAAATAGATGAAGTATTTCATGGCAGGATAGCAGAGACTGAAGAATCAGCAGTCATTGTGGAGGAAATCTTTGATGAAACAGACATTCAAAAATCCTCTGATAAGTCTTTAAGTTCAGAGGGTAGTGAAAAGTTTGAGCAGGATGTTCTAGTAGAGGAAGTGACAGTTGGCTGCGACGTAAGAGAGAAAAGAGACGGGGCTCAGCCTAAATCACTTGCGCCCGAAGAGACCATGTCATTTAGCACTATGACCACTGATTATAAAACCATTTGTGAAGAATACCATGTGAAGGTACTGCTTGCATGTGTGCTATGTTACTGTGTGTGCTTAATTTCGGTTGTGTTTGTGTGTTGCATACTAATTTTGCTATTGACATCCATTGTATGCTACATTTGCACACTACATGTTTTACACTTTCACATTTTTAAAAGCATGGCTAAATTTGTCTATTTCTAAGTGTAGTTTAATTGAAGAAATAAATTTTTGTTATTGTGTTTGAATTTTTGTTTGTTTGTTTTAGTTACAGAAATATTTATTTCTCCTAATTATTAAAAAAAAAATGTGTAAAATAATGAAACTCTTTGCTGTCAAAATAATGTAATATTCATTCAGTCAAAACATTTTTATATTGTGTACTGTGATTTTAATATTTATGATTTACAATGCCTGTTTGTATCGTTATTATTTTAAAGTGTCTGCATTTTATTGTTTGTAAGTGTTTATCAGCTTTCCATCTATCATTTCAGCTTGTGCAATTTGAAGAAGCTATAAGCCAACGTGACCACCAAATTGAACAACTGAAAATCTCATTGCAGAGGTATCAGGAGCTGCATAATGCTGAACACTCTGATGATACTATAAAAGCCCAATTATCTGATTTTATCAAATACCAATCAATGCTAAAAGACGACTCCACAAAATTTTTCTCTGCAGTCATGAGCGGTACTGGTTCATTACCAAGTTCAAATGGAGAGAAAGACATGGACCGAGAAGAAATAACAGTGAACTATTCGAAATCAGATATTCAATCTGCATCGGAATCAGATGATTTTCAAACAGGCTTTGAAAATAAAGTGTCTATACTTTTAAATAAATTTGAAGGTTACATAGAAGATAATTTGCGTAATAAGTTGCGAGAAAGTTTGATCCAAGTGTTATGTGATGAGATTGGTAAGATGCGAATGGAATATGACACGGACATCAGAGATCTTGAGAGCCAGATGCGGCAGGATAAACAATCGTACTCGGTTGAGACACGACGACTCAGAGAATTATTGAGTTCTGTTAAATCAGGTAATGCTGATATAGATGAACTGAAAAAAGAGTTGAGCTCGAAGTACGAAAAAGAGATGGAAAACTTACGAATGTTTTTCGAAAAGAAATGCTCAGATATGGAGAGGAGGTGAGTTTTAGTGATTTGCCGTAGTGATTTCTTGGTTGCTATGAAAGTCTTACTAATCTATTTTTGTTTGTTATGCTGCCAGGACTAATAGGTAAGTGACTATAACTATTACCACATAACTTTTAATACAAATTCAACAAAGTCAATTCATAAATGGTTTTACTAACTGAAATAATATGCAAAATAACAAACAAATCACATTCATATATAATAACAAACATCAGTCAAATCACCTTTTCAATGGACAAAATACTTGTTCCACTTTGTACTTGTTATAACTAACAAGTACAATACGAAATAATCATATTTGATAAGTTATGAAACTATTTTTTTTTATTCTTAACAACCAGAAAGTTATTATTCTTACTGATATTATGAATGCGAAAGTTTTTCGAAATGAAAAAGTGTTTCGTTGTATATCAGTCTTTCTTTCACCTCACAGCGTAGCGATTTTATCGTGTGCTGTTGGAGAATAACATAGACTACATTTGACCGGGCATCAACAAACAAACAAACAAACAAACAAACATCTATCTCATCCCCTTGGGAACTTTCCCTTTATCCCGTGTAAATGAAGTCACTGGCGGAATGCTTGTTTATCATATTTACCATGGAACATGCACTGTCGTATCCTTTTGACCCAATAATTGTATTTCAATTTGCAGCTATTCGGAGGAGGTGTGGCGAGGGCGCGCGTGCGTGTCGCCCTGCTCGGAGGAGGAGGGTGCGGGCGGCGCGGGGGGAGCGGGGGACGCGCGCCGCCGCACGCGCTCCGCCGACCTCGCGCCTGCGCTGCGGCTCGAGGTGTGTTGGTTCGCGATACTTTAATGTCTTTTCTTTATTGTCTCTAGCTCGTACCTGATACAGTATTGGTTAATTTGAGTGACGGAAAATGACAGGATGATTTTTTAGTTTCCTAACGCGTCCGTGGTAAGTTGCAGAAGCCCTTCTGGCTAACATCGAGATTCACCACAAAAAGAAAAACGAACGGAAACTGACGTGTGCCAAGTTTGCAATTTTTGTGAGACATTTTTTTTTATAAATATGCAAGGCAATAAAATTAAGTATAACATTGTTCAAAAATACGAATAATATCGGCCCTAATTTTGTTTCCATTTACTTTTTCAATCATAATTTAAAATTTCAATAATAATTTAAAAGTAAAAACAATACCGTGTTTGAATAAGATTGTACTATATCGATGTCTAGGTAAACAATAAACAATGCTTATTTCTATTATATTTCTATTCCAGACTTCTACACCAATAGATTTCTCTCAGAAGCAATCCACCAAGAAACTAGAGCAGCAAATAGAAGAATTGAAAGCAGAGCATCTCGCGTATATAAACGAGCTGCAAGCCCGGCACAAGGAAGAAATTGTTTCACTTGAAGAACAGGTAAGAAAATCACTACTTATTAGATAGCTTCTTGTCATCTAGTTCTATAAACGTTTATATGTAATACCGCATTCCTGTATCCTCTTCTTCACCCTTCCCAGTCCAGTTCTTTATTCCAGTCGTCAATTCTTTCCTTATCCTTTACCAGTCGAAGGCGGGAATCGCATTTGCAGTGGCATTACCTCTGCAATTGTTCAATAGTCTCTGCAGTTGTTTGCAACATAAAAAAAAAATAAACTAAGCAATAGATTTAGATGTGGATTCCTTTAATAGATAGTTTTTCAAGAGAAATATATTATAAGATGTTTAATATAGTAGAGTATATTTAGTATACGCCTTGCATCTGTTCGAAGCAGGGACGGATCGCTAGTAGTAAATCTATAGTTTGTTTAATTATAATACAGAACCTTAAATTATTACAAATAAATAGAATAAACTGATTGACATTTAAAATGCTACAATTTTGTAAATACTTGGCTGCAATTAATTTTGCAAAAATTGGCCCGTACTGGGCCAATATATCTAACGAAATCATCATCATTGCAAATAGTCTATTGTTGATTTATGTCCATATTTGCTCACTCTGGCCTCCTGAATCATTGTAGATGTCCCATGTCATCTAACTTTTGATTTTAGGATAAATTTTCCTACGAAATATTTTCCCTTTTTTAAAAATAAATTAATTCTTATATTCTAAAATTTAATTCTTTCCACAGATAACCCACTTGAAAGCGCACATACAAACTGCGGAGAACACAGAAGCCAATGTCTCCTTGTACCAGCAGGACATAGATTTGGAACTTGAGAAGGTTAATATAAAATTGTGTTTATCGTTCTGGCATCAGCTCCCTTGCATTGTAATTATGTGCCTCCCCGTGTTTTTAATTAACACAATAATTCATAAATACCTGCGCAAATAATAGCTAATTTTTAACTTCGATAATGTCCCGAACATGTTTAGTTGAAATAAAAGCTTTAGTTAAGAAAACTGATTGAAATATATGAATGGAGTAAGGGCAGATAAATATAATGTTTAAAAAAAAGTAATTAATTAGACATTTTCAAATTTTATATTTAATTATTGATATAACAATACAAAAATAACAGAAAATTTAATATTTAGGTTGGCGTCGCCACGGCTCGGCAAATTGACGCGGGTTCGAACCCCGCCACGTGATAAAAAAAATTTAGTCCTTAAAAAATTCTCATACACTAATAAAGACTCGAAAGTAGTAAAGACTTTAAACAAAATTATTTTCTGTTTTCAAATCATATATTTGTTATCACTGTTATCTCTTGCTGTTTTTACTCTTCATATTTCACTTAGCTTCTTTCATATTAAGAATTACCAAAATGGTATATTATCTATTATAGACCCTACTTTAAATGATAAATTATTTATTATGTGCAATGAAATTATTTCCCTACAAGCTATGAGGTAAGCATGAATTCTGCCGTCCAATTTTTGAATTAACTATATCCTTAAATGTACACAGATTTCATTTGTAAATACCACTCTAATTGAATTATGACAACCCTAATACTATGTATGGGTATTATTAACTTTGTTTAAATAAATCTCTTAGGGTTGTCACAGTTCTATTATTTTGCTAAGTGTATATTACAACACAAATTTTATGCTAATCTTTGATATAAGTTAACCCTAGTTTACCAAAACCTAAGTAAAATTTAATGCTGAATTTTAGTTATGTATTGTTTAAAAGATTAAGTGTTGTAACATGTCCTTGCGTAGCATTTTCCTCTTGGTGTGTTGTTCAATGTATAATACATCGTATGGTTTGGGTACACGACAGTGGGGCGCTTGCCGTCATATGTGTTGGATTAATTTATATGAGAAATTGATTGATTTTTATTTTTCACATTAATTAATCCAGCTGTGTTATTAAGCGGAGGTTTTTTTCACAAAAATAAGGAGATAAATGATCAATCTCTTTATCTTTCTTTATATTGATAGATAATTTTATGATAAAGAAATATTTAGATTGGAGTCTATCAGATAAGTTTTAGTATACTACGAATTAAGAGATTTATCAGATTTGGTTAATGTTGTGACTACAACTTAAAGTAATTCTTAATAGTAAGCTTGTTTAAACCTTTGTTCCTTTCGACTGCAATCTTTACAAACACATTTAAGTAATAGTTTTCAGTTCATTTTTAAGGATGGAAGCTGGAAGGTAAAAAAATCGATTTAATTATACATAACTGTAAAATAATTAAAAATTCCAAGCCACAATACTTATTTTATAAAATATCCACTCGTAAAATATATAAGAAAAAACCCCTCCCGCCAACCGCGCGACCTTCGCCAGCACCCCACTGTCGGTACACGTGCATGCACTAACCGCTCGCTGCACGTCAGGCGCGGCGCGACGAGGCGGTGCGCAGGCAGGTGCTGGACCAGCTGCAGGAACAGCTGCAGGTATGACACGGATGCTTTTTGTTCTAGTACGTTCTACGGCTGTCTCTGGGGAGATAGAGTTGGGAAGAATAGTCTGGGGGGGTTACCGGGACGTCTGAAGGCAATAGTAATTCCAGTCTGGGAATAAGACGGCTATATACGTCAACCGCACTCGTCGTTTCGTACTGGAATAAGTACTGCTTTAAGATGTCACTGTAAACCCCCCCATGTTGAAAAGCGTTTAACTGATCATAGTGTAGAGTCGAAAAAGTATAATGTGTAATAGAATAGTTAGTAAAATGATAATAGAAAACTGTAACATTATCAAAAGTTATTATATATTTTCCAATTTGGTAGCGACGCTCCTTTGGCGTAGTTATTTCATAGAGGGTGTTCTTCTTACCTTTAACCTTAATTGCTAAATATTTTTATAAAAAGGCTCACATTTAAACTGGTTTGTGATATAGCTAGACATGTTTTCTTTATTCGTTCCCTTTACATTTCTTTCTATGAGTATATATTGCCTCAAAAGTTTGTATTCCGTATTATTATTATTATCACTTTTTAAATTCACCCAATATGTATTTTATAGTATCTACTCTTTTTCTTGTCCTTGTTTTTCCCTTTCTAACGCTACTGCTTCATTCTCCTTCAAACGTTTTTGATGTTGTTTTTAATACCATATTAGAGTTTCAGAAAAATTATTAATCTGACTACAAAAAAGCAACATATTTTTATTGTTTAACAACATTAATTTTCGGGGCTTACAATGATTTTATTTATTGTCTAATTCTTAAACAAATTTATTGTCCTACGTTTTGAGAATAATATTAATGCACATGCACACACTTTTTTGTTCTTTAGTGGCAATTCCCGATCCCACTGAAGGTGTATTCTGCCAATGTCAAGAACTGTTGAACAGATGATCTAAGTTTGTGTAAGATACTATACGTTTAAGTTACTTGTAACGTATTAATAATTACTACGCCAAAAGTACATTCCGAACTTTAAAATGGATCCTCACCACTAGTATTGCTCGTAGATAAGGATATAAGCAATATTAATCGCAAGGACCCATTAGGCATTCCTAACGCTATTATAATATCGTTTGATTAGTGGTTTCAAACGGATTGAAATGATTTATTTCCTTGACCACTAAACGGAATGTTTAAATCTCAATTTCGGGGTCTTCTGTGCTCTTTGAATACACGTAACAGGGTAGCTACTGAAAGTGTTCATATGAACTTTATTTAATTATATAGGAAAGAGAATTTCGTAAAGGTGTGTGTTGTGATCATGGTAAAAATGATACTAGCAGTGAACTAAGATGAGTCAACCATACTATTTCTAACTTTTTACTAATAAGATTTTCTTAAAAAACGTAATTCAGTTTTTTTTATTTGAGCAGCCAAAAAATATGAATTTCTCACGATTTTATTTGTATACGCTAGAGTTCGATGTAAAAGCTAGGTCTACTTCAGAAAATCCTATAAACTTTTCCTCTATCTCATAATATGTTGTTGGCAAAGATACGAAGAACTTTGACAATTATTAACTTTGCAGATCGTCAAACCCGGAACTCTCAAGAGATGCCAAGTGTATGTGGGTCGCATTTGCTAATTCGTTTATATCGTCTAGTACGATTTGACTGAGCCACCGAGTTAATAGTTATTTTAACTGATCTTGATGTGCCAGTTTTATGGTCCTCGTTTCCTATGCTTTAATTTGCTGAATATTATGAATTCTGTCACTTCACCGAAGTTGTGTCTCTTGGGAACAACAAATATGTTTAAAATATATACATAATTTTAATGTATCCCTACGTTTACATCGTCCACGTAAGATTTTGTGCACCGTTTAGCTTCGTTCGACCTACGAGACGAGATTCTTGTTACATTTTCTTCTTATGTTGATATGATTCAATCATTAACTAAACGGATGCGTGTAAAGTCAGTATCACCAGCTTGTGTAATACGTTTTGACGCTTTATTTCATTCGTCTAACACCGACCCATTGTTGGCCAAACGCCAATCATAAAAGCACCATGAATAAAGTCGAGGTTCCTTACTAATCACAACTAGAGCAAGGTCTGTAGTTGTTGTGACTTACAGTTTGTCCGCAACTGGTTTACCGCGCTTTTTTGAGGTTATAATTTGTTGCTGTTGACCAATAAAGAAGAATATTTGTGTTGTTGTGTTTAAAATACAGTGGTTAAATAACAGTGACTGACAATGTGAGAATGCCGGATCGTAATCATTTACTTTGTTCGCGTAGAGTGAGTAATAAAGTATTTTAATTAACAACGGTTTTCTTGAATAAAACATGCTCGAGATTACCCACCATATGATAAGCCACCGCCCAATCTCGCGGTTATATCACAATATCAATAAATATATTCTATGTAATTGTTTTTTGAAATATAAGTGCTACACTGAGAAGCATTATAAAAGAAAAGGAGATCAAAGGCATGCTGTTCATATGTCAACATTGTGGCGTTGATCAGAGAGTAGTACTTGGGTTAGGTAGATTGACCCAATCAGAATGTTGTCAGTGTGCTATATGTAAAGCATTGCATTATATATGAATGTGTCAAATAGGAGGGTTGTCAATATTTTGTTATTGTCAATGAATTAAGCGGCTTAAATATTCTGCTTTTACCAAGTCAATGCTTTTATTTTATTATTAGTTAGGGAAATACGCTGCGAATATGTGTTTTGGCTTCAGGCGACGCGTCTATTAGTTTGATATTAGAAAGAAAGAGAGAAAAAACATTAATTTAGATATAATTATGTATATAGTAAACTACCAGGCGTAGATTAACACGTTATTTATAAATAATTAATCTTAATCTTTTCTATAATTAATAATAAACAAATTAATTAAGAAAATTGTAGCTTTGTTTTGCCTCCATTGTAAGTTAAATAAAAAAAGCCGAGTTCGCATGTAAGACAGCAATTGATTAAATATTAATAGAGGGCTAGAAATATTTAAGATAATGTATTGACAGTAGTATTCATGACAAAAAATGTATATCTCACTTCTATTTCAATCAGGCCTTGCTTTACTTTTAGTGACGCATGCGTTCTTTCATTGGATTCGAAACCATCCTTCAGTATCTTTCACTCTAAGGCGCTTTCGTCGTTAAATAAAAATGCACGACAAAGACCTGATTTAGAGTGAAGATAAATAGAATTGTGGAAACTCATTATGTCTATTTCAAGGATCAGAGTCATCGATGCCATTTTAAAATATAGTGGCGTTTGGTTGGAGTGCCGCCAGATTAACTGGCATTTTTCGCGTGAATGACCCGGTTCCGGACCACGCTGTCTGGATCATTTGTTTTCTTATTTCCCTTGTGTGAAACGCTTGAAATTGTGTCCTTATAAGATCAGTGGCGTTCTGGTGTATTGCAATGTTGCAATCGTAGGACATGTATCCCAAGGCTAAATTTGTTGTTTATATTGTAAAACTCATCGTTTATTTAATCTAAATCCCAACTACATGTTTTGTTCTCAAGTAATAGGCTTAATTTTCCGCTACTCTCTATCTTTATGTAGTAGGGATAGATCAGTAACTGTAATTCTTGAGCGAATAAAAATTATCGGTGTTGTGAACTTTTCTTTGAATTTCAATTACAACCACGATGGATTGGCACGTTTCGAACCCTGACCCTGACTATGGTATTCGAAAAGAAAAAAACTAATCCTTTACGGTTGCAATGAACCTGAAGTAACGTTTTATAGTTATTTTATGTTCTTTATACCACTTTTTAAAGCAGACTAACATGCAAAAAGCAGCTTTATTGGTATAAAACAATCTGTTCCAGGCCTTGTTATTCAGGTTGTTATAGTGTTTACCATTATTAAATGTATTTAATTATGCCTATACCATGAAAATTAATAAACAACCTCCATTATAACTTTGGGGTGATTTAAAAATTTATTGAAAAAACAAACAATGCACTAATTACTTAATGAGAACAAAACACTAGGTACTTATGATCGCAATAATTACAGACTTATGCTATTAACAATAGGTCTCAATATAAATGGGTTTGCTTATACAATCAGCAGCTGTGATAAGGTGCGGGTCAACTCTTGGACCTCGCCGCAGTGTGTGATTGCTGTTGGAGCTTTCGAGTCGATTGTTTTTGTGGTTTTTGGTTTACAAGTGTTTTGGTGTGAAGTGGTGAAGTGGTGAATAATGAATGTGATTAGTGATGTTGTTGTAAGTGCATTTTTGGGTTGATTTAGTTGGGATAATCGTGACGTGTGATAACGTCAGAGCCGTGCTATTCTTATCTCGAGAAAGCAGTGGCAAGATAAATGTATCTATGGCAATAAATGTTTGAGAATAAAACTCTTAAGCATAGATAGTGCAATTTCTTTATGGTGTTTGAGACACGCTATTGCATAATAGCTTTGGTTTTTAACCTCAGAAAAGCAGGTTTCTCAATTCGCCCCTAACATATATTTATATCGATTTTGACTTGACTTTATTTTTGATGGCTGTTAAATTTTTTGTCAAGTGGTTTAAGTATAATTAAGTCTTCCTTATATATATACTCATATGAGAAGGAGAAATTATGTGACGTACACGTTTACTTTTATGTTCAGTATAAAATAGTTGATGGAATGCTTTAATTGAATAAATGAAGATATCATAATAGTAAGATTCCTCTAGACTCAATTTTAACCCACTTTTAACGGACAGATTTACTTCAAACTTTGTACATCAATAATCTCACTAGTTTATATCATTCTCCATATTAGGATAGCCAGGATAAGTTTCTAACGCTTATACACTGTATATGAGCAAGTAAGACATTTTGATTGATTCTATTATAAAACGTATTTTTCTACTATTTATTATTACGTGTTGTGTTCCACATATGCGCATACACAACGCATACCTTTACAAATTTCGCTTCTATATAACGAAGAAATAAACAAATTAGCACAGAACAGAAGAGCACTATTTTTATAGTATAATTTGAACCCAGGTTCTCCTATCGGACCCCGACGCGGAGTTGTCTAGTTGGCCACTCGAGCTGGTTGCTCTACGGGAGAAGATACATGGGGATAAATCGCAGCAGGAGAAAGAAGTGAGTATTTCTTTTATTAAGAATATTTAAAACGATGGTTTTTGAAATGTATTTCGGTAAAAGCAATGTCAATTCAAATATCATGTAGAAAAACATCCGATGGGTTCTTAATAGTAGTTATATAAAGTTTAGATGATTGTCATCCAGAAAGCATGTGGATGTTTTGCGGGATCATGTGTATAGTTTGTTTTATATTTTGTTCCAATTTTTAAACTACAAAGCAGTTAATTGCTCTTTTTTAAAAGAACAACTACTGAGTTTCTTGTCAGCTCTGCTCTGTACAAACTGCTTTCCGAACCGGTGGTAAATGTTAAAACTGTGTTATGACGATTCAAAAATGCTTCTATAAGAAGCCTTATTGAATAAATAAATGTTTTAGTTGTACTGTATTTATATGACCAATAAACAAAAACTCGAAGTACACTGGAATCGGATCAATATAACTTCAGTCGCAAACAAAGATCAGCGCAGACGCTAGTTGACCATCGTCAATCAGATTAATGGTTAGAGCGAATTTCACGAATCACGCGTTCAGTATGCGAGGGTGTCCCGTATTTATAGACTACCCTCCATAGATATATGTTGCTCCGGCCCGCCGCGACGAATCTCAAAACACCGTCATTTGATAGCTATTTGAGCCGGATTCGCTGCTTGTTTTGTGGCGCTTCGGATTTTGACGGAGCGCGGAGTGATCGGCTGATGGATCGATTGTTGATTTGTGGCAATCTTGTTGGACTTATAATTGATGTTTTTGTATAGAAAACATTGGAATTCCTTTAGGTTTATAGCCAAACGTAAATTTTAAAGGCAGCAACAGGGCGAATACATAAATATAATGCATCTCGTAAAGAAAGTCGACTAGTGATACAGATAACAAATTAATTCCATCTGTTATCGGACTTAATGTTTTTTTTTTTTATTTTCTTATAACATTTTAATAAGTATGGCTTGGTTCGATTCATATTTCCATAGAGATTGTTAGTAATGTGTACATGCACAGTCTTCTAGCGGATCAAGCTGATAGCTTAATGAAGAGGTCATCTTTGTGTACAATAATATCTATAACGGAAACGTAAACAATTATCGCCATCCATATCGCCAATATATATATAATGGGTTATTTAAGCGTATAGAGAGAGAATCAGATTATTTTTGGATGAAAGTAACGTATCGGACGTCTGTAAATACGTTACAGTTAAACTTATAAAACCCTTTATACCCTTTACTCTATATCTGTGTGTTGTCGTATCTTTGTGATGATTTTTGAAATCTTTGTTAAGTGAAATGACGTAGAAATGAAGCTACCGTTTTAATGGTCCGATTATTGATTTTATCTAATGCAAAACATATATGGAAAAATTAAGTACCTACTTTATTTATTTATTTATTTATTTATTACTCTTTAACAAAAATTGTACAAGAAACTTAAAAATATATACATATATTAATAACCATTAAGAAGAAGAAGAGCTACTTCACGAAACGCCTTCTTGGTTCGGTGGTTATCTTATGAGCGTAGAATCTAGGGGCCCTGGATTCGATTCTCGGCGGAGATTCACAAAAAAATATGTCTCGGTCTGGCAGGATACCGAAGGCTCATCACCTACGTGTCCAGTCCTCAGGGCTATACAGGAGAAGATTATGAAATTCGTTTCTATTGAAACCTATTTGTTTCCTAGTATTTTAAAGGAACGTTAACGAGTCATGTCATTTCTATTTGTTAACAACTTCAGCTGTCGATACTAATTGATTGAAAGTCACAGTTTTATCTCAATTCTGTCAACATCGATCGTTTGGTGGAGACTGAGCTTCAGGGGAAATCCCATCTGATATAGTCATAACGTGTACATTGACACAGGTTATATATAATATCTTATACCTTTAAACGAGCAATTCTTG
>NC_052106.1:8272251-8275324 GCF_012273895.1 Zerene cesonia
CGCGGTTGACAAAACAAAAATGTTCCGAGGATCCACTCTACTGTATGACTCACTTCTAACGGACGTTATGGGAAGACCAGTATTTATAAAGCTACATACAAGCGCGTAATGGAGTACAGTGTGTATTTGTTTGGAATGATTCGATGGATAGGATAAAAATATCGATACATAGGTTTAATTCTTTTAGTTTTTACTTTTTCCCCCATTTAAATCAAATGTGCTTTAAAATAAAGTTCTTAAAGCTGTTGTTACAACGAACAACATGTAATATTTTAGCATTAGATTAACGCGCCTAACCAAGTTTCTACAGGTAATTCGACTCTCAAAACCACTAAACTATAGCATTCAGCTGACATACATCTCTTAAGAATGTCAATTCCAGAAACTGTCCTTTCACAGTGGTTCTCAGTCACTTCTTTATTGCGTCGTTACATAATTCCCTTAAAGGGATCGTGCTACATCTTAAAAGCGGTGTAATTTGTTCAAAACGCGGAAGTCTGGCTCGAGGAAGCGTTACATTTAACTGCAACAACGAATTGACGCGTTCCCGGAATTTTTGTTTATGTATTTTTTAGTGCAGTTTAATTCAAATCATAAATGTTCATGATAGCGCTGGAGCAGAAAATACATTTCCATCCATATGACTTTTGTGGAAAACTATTATAAACTGTAATTTTAATAAATAAGGCACTTCTACTCCATTTGATTTTGCCAACTGGATGAACGATTTAACGATGCAGAATTTCGAAGAATTTCGCTTCCTTCAGCATTGATGCAATAATGTGATAACAAATTTTTATTACTATTTAACTTTTCTTTCATAGAAGTAAATAAATATTGCCAAAGTTAAGACTGCACACAAAATATTAAAGAACGAATTACGAACAAAAAAAATATTACCGAAAAATGATAAGAGTAGTAAAAGCTACTGAAACATAAAAGAATTAGTTCCCATACTAACCTCCAATACATATTTTGACCGCAAGTAATGTCCCAGATAAGCGACTAAAACATTTTCAATCGGAATCTAATTTGTTACGTAAATATCAATTAGTTTTGTGTACATTGATGGTTCATTAGTACACTCGTGTACAGAAGCTTAACATCGCCACGCAATGTACATATATTTAACATGAATTATTCAATAATTTATTCGTAGTGGCGTATAATAACTACTATTATATTTGAGAGGGATTATTATATATATGAATAATTTTGTACCATAATTAAGAACTGGCACAATGACAATAATATAAAACATACTCGTAAAATATACGAGTAAATTTCTGCCACTAACTTATTTTTGTAATAGAGCATTTGTAAACTAAACTTACATACAGAATCTGCATATCTGCATATCATGCAGAGTCTGATAAAGGCACATGTGCTACGTACTACCATATGCAAATACTACTGGTTTGAAAATTTACGCTACGGTTATGGGTTTTGTAGTTCAAAAGCTGTTTATCCTCGGTCAGCTAGTTCAAGTTATACGCGGTTCATCACACAGTATCTGAGTGCGTGGATTGAGCGTTTAATCTAAAATGTTCAATTAATTTTAATACATCAGCGCGTAACGTGTATAAGTTGTGGATAGTTATAGCTGCTAGGTTCGATAATGCGATAATGAATGAAATGTAATGCGACGATGAATTAGAATAAACATTGGATATCACGATATTGGGACGTGTAACAAGTATCATTGTTTAAAAATACATCTCCAATATAATAAATAAATATCTTTTAATAATAGACATAGAAGCGATGCCGTAAACAAAGAAAATGTTCATCTTTTATTATTTAAATAAACACACGAACGCAAAATAAAAATAACAATTCTTTTATTTTCACTTTCTCACCCGCCTGTACTGTAGTAATAAACGAATTCGACTCGTACGTTATCTCAAGCACGCTAATGTAGAATCAAACAGGAGCGCGCACATCTGGCTCTCCGGCCGCTGTTACAAAACCTCGTTATCGGACCATTTGAACTGTATCACACCGTACCGTACTTTCGTACTCAACATTACTTCCTCAATGACTTGCACAAAACCATAGACTGATAAGATATTTATCTAGACTTTTCGAAAAACAAACGTATCGCATACCTATTTATTTATTTTGATCCAAACCGTCTTGACAGTTTTATTGTTTTCGCGCGAATATCAATTCGAGCCGAGAGATAGGACAACGATCAAGAAGTCGTTTTTTATGCAAATATTTTAAATTTCTTAGCATTTTTCTCAAACTTTAATTCCATATAAACATTTTAGAAAAACTCCAAAGAAGCTGAAAAATATACGCCGAAAAGTTATGACGTTATGACGCAAACAGAGGAAAATATACATAATGGATATGGATGATCCAACAGAGGTCCCCAAACATGATTAGTTATTATTCCCTCGCAGTCTATAGCTGACAGTTCTCATGAAGAGCTGTACCAACTGCGTACACGCGCTTAATTATCCGCCAGCGGCAATAAATGCTAGGCGGTATAATTAGCCGGACAGGTCGCTAACCCGTAGTTAACACCACCGACACATAAAAACGTAATAACTAGACCGAAAATAGTCGACTTGTAAAACATATTGTTCTATCAAACTTATGTAATAAGGTGCAATGGATTAAATAAACATTCTAGTTCGATATAAGCAAATTGGTAATTAGACAAGAGTTTTATAGAGGACCAAAAGCAAATCAGTTTCTTTTTCTGCATTTATATTGAACTAGCTGCGCCCCGCGGTTTCACCCGCGTTGGTGCGTATCCCGTAGAAATATAGTTGCCTATATGTTATTCCAGTTGTCCAGCTGTCTCCGTACCAAATTTCATTCCAATCGGTTCAGTAGTTTTTGCGTGAAAGAGCAACAAACGCACACACATCCTTACAAACTTTCGCATTTATAATATTAGTAGGAAGTAGGATATGCAATACAGGTAATGTTATTTTTACTCAAGTTCCTAGCTACTGCATAAAATGTGATATTCACATTAAACTACATACTAGCTGTGACCCGCGGTTGAAACCGCGTAAGCGTGCTGCGTAACCGTATCCCGTAGGAATATCGGTATAAA
>NC_052106.1:8276324-8304154 GCF_012273895.1 Zerene cesonia
AAAAAATTTCATCAAAATCGGTCTAGCCGTTTCGGAGGAGTATGGCAACGAAAACTGTGACACGAGAATTTTATATATAGGGATAGAGAAAGCGACTTTGTTTTATACTATGTAGTGATTGTTATATGCGATGTAATGACTAACGTGATCCAAATTCCTACCTGAATTTATAGTAAACTAGCTGCGCCCCGCGGTTTCATCCGCGTAAGTCCGTATCCCGTAGGAATATCGGTATAAACGATTGCCTATATGTTTTTTCACTTGTCCTGCTGTCTACGTACCAAATTTCATTGCAATCGGTTCAGTAGTTTTTGCGTGAAAGAGCAACAAACACACACACATCCTTACAAACTTTCGCATTTATAATATTAGTAGGATAGGATGTATTGCATATGGTTTATGGTTTTTAAAGTAAACATATTCTAGGGTAGTAGGTGTAGTTTAATCTGTGGTTTAGATTTACCTGCTTACGAATTTCGTACCATCAGCAACAGCTATTTAACAAAAAAATTTTTCATAATTTAAACTACGTTCAACATTATTTTATATATGAAAGTACTGCTATTATTAAAAAAAAAACTGTTAGTATACATAATTTTACATTTAAATTTGAATTTTAGCTAATTCATTACCTTTTTTTATAGGTAAGAGTTATAAGCACACTACGATTAGGGGAATGTTTTTTTGCTGCTCGTACAAACAGACAGGATGTGGTCTAAATTTAGGAAAGATACAATTTTTATGGCGCGTCGATTTTAGATCCGTCAGGATACTGAAGTGGGTCGCGGTTACACGCGATGGGGGATGAAAACTAATTAACCACTGATGTAAATGATTGTTTAACATTCACGATGCACTGGTTAGAGTTAAGTCGAATAAGAAAATATCTAATAGGGAATGTAGGCTGACTTGTCTTGTGAGCTAACTTTGAAACGCATCTGCCTGCTTTAATGTATGTAAATTGATGACCCAAATATTAAATTACAAGGAGAGATGAGTTAGCAGTTTGATATGGAGAAAGCAAGCAATTTTTATGGTTGAAAGGTGGTTACTTCGTGGTCTCTTACGTACTATACTTTACTTTACGGACAAGTAGGTGATCAGCCTTCTGTGTCCTGCCAGACCGAGACATTTTTTTTTTTTGCGTCCCCACCGGGAATTGAACCCAGGACCCCTCGGTTCTACGCTCACGCGTTAACCACTGTACCAAGGAGGCTAGCAGACATACAAAGCAATTAAAAAACGTAAAAGCACCGTTTAAATCAATCTAAGTGTATCTCCACGCGATAAATTGTCCAAGAGACGTGTAGTTCCGTTCACATGTATGTGTTTGCTACGCTCGTCCGTCTGTTTCAATTATGTTTCCGTCGTCCTATAATTGGTTGGTACAATTATAATTATAAGACGCTGTATGTGCAAGTGTCTCCTGTGGGTGATGTAAGAACGTTGGAGACACTGGTGAACATATATCACAATGAGTCCATCGAGATACTTCTACATCGTCTACTCACTTGTCCCTAAATACAAATCTAATTAAGAAATGAAACAAATCTTATAATTATTGTGTAAGAATTTATAAAGAGGCTTTTTGACGGAAATAAATAGGTGCAGTTGAGAAAAACACCAGGAGACGTCATTTTCATCCAAAAAAGAAACATAAAATATATATAAATATGCAGATAAAAATCTTATATGTATCATCTTAATTAAGCTAGATGAAAATTACACAAAATCCCCAAAAGTGCTAAACTCTTTACTTTGTATTTACCTATCGTTACAATTGAAAATAGAACAATCGTCGGAATCTACGTCAATGCGTTTTATTTATGGGACGTTTATTTCTAATTCATAAACAATTTGGATACGTTATTCCCTAAATCTTGAATACATGTCGGATGCAACGGTCTCACATCCCACATATATTAAAACGGCTAGACACAGAGATTTAGGAAAACTTTCATATTCATTACTCGACGGTTACCGTAAAGTATATCTAATGTAGATACTGAAGAGGCAGTGAAAAGGAAACAGAGGGGTCGGCGTTAAATTGTCGTATCCATACAACACTTGCTGCTAATACATTGTAAACATTTCAGTGCACCGCAGACGGCGCAGCAAGCGCCCGCATTTTGCGTACCGTACTGTTTGCTTATCACCACACGCGATTTGTAACCGTCGCGTATTGTAATACGGTTTAATTTGCTTTAAGGAACAGTGATTAGTGCTTATAGTGACGGTTATCGTTTTGGATGTTTATTCGTTTATAAATAGTGGTTTCGCGTTGAATGGATGTGTGCGTTTTGTTGACGCAATATAAAGTGTGTGTGTGTATTTAAAGTTTTAAGTGGAAATATGTGCACATTAGTATCGGGGGGAGGAAAATAGTAAATATTTATTAGGAGCACCGAATTAGATGAATATATCAATGAAAAATTTGAAGAACCAGACTTTATTTCATGTTAACTATAATACATTCTATTTAATATAGTACTAAAACTCTGATATTATTATTCTTAATTGAAACGTCGATTTGTTCATAAATTTTAATAATTAAATCTCTTAGCACTTTGGTTTCAATATCACATATATAAATTGACTCAATATATTTTTTTTTATAACACAATTTGATAAAAGCGGCAATGTACTGGAGCTTTGCGTAGCATCTCAATTTAATTTAAACTTGAAATAAAAAAACCTCTCAAACGTCATACACAGGGTCGACGAGCCGGCCGCAATAAAGCTTTATTTAAAATTAATTAACTGCTTCGAGCAGATGTTAGTCTCGCGAAAGAAATACAAGTTGTGCATGTGTTGATATAATTGAATGAGAGAAGTAACGTTCCCACTGATAGTTTTAATTTCAGTATGAGCTTTCTGAACTACTGAGATTGAATTTTACCGTCATGAATTTATTGGTTTGTAGTACTCAGAAAGACATAAGCACAAATAGTAAAAGCCAAAAATTGATTGAATAATATTCACAATTTAAATTAATCTCAATAATATTCACAATCAGTTCCACAAATAACATACAATATTACACACAGGGATTCTAAAATCTCATCTCCTTCAACGTCCAAAGAACTGTCCTAGCCATTGTTGGAACTGACCTAGACTACTGTATTGTTATCGGGACGGTCATTGTTAACTCTTATATAATGCATAACAACTTGATAAATCTTAATCCTAAATACCCTTTCCATTGCTCTTTGCGTGATAATGCGTATTGTTTAGTTGTTAAATATAAAAAATACAAGGTTTTACGCGCGGCTTCGCACGCGTTTACTTTAGAGTAGTTTAATAGATGTTACTATACATATAAACCTTCCTCTTGAATCACTCTTTCGATAAAAAAACCCATCAAAATCTGTGTAGTTTTAAAGATCTAAGCATCTCATCATGCAACAGACGTGGGAAGCGACTTAGCTTTATACTATGTAGTGATAGTGATACTTATTGGATAGTTAATATGTATAATGTATACACGAATTTAAAAATTTATATTACTAAAATTTAAGTCCATGTTTTTATGTTTCTGAATAACTAAACAGAGCTGTAATATATCACTCACTGTATAGACTGTCTCCTCTGTTTGTGTGATATTAACAAATTTTGAGCTTATTCCGATGATCTTGGAGTGAAATTGCTATGGCGCCCAATATTTTTATCTATAACCGTTTGATAACATGGAGATTTTAATGTTATAGTAAAATGTTACTGTTGTTAAAAAATCGAAGTAATGATTTCAGGATTTATGAATGTAAACTTTCCTCGATAACTTCTAATGGTATTATATGTAGACTGTAAAGTACCTGTAATTTGTAGGATGACATAATATATTTGGATAATTACTAGTCTAAGATTGCCTTTAACAAAAGAAATGTACAATTCACTTACATATAATTTTATCAGTCTTTATCGAAACCATACCGCAACTAGTAATAATATCATATTAAGAAAAAGTTGATAATTAAAATATAAATAAAGTTAAAAAATAACTCAAGAGTTAAACTTGAGATAACCATCAATAATTTCAACACTTTCAAATATGTCAGGATGGCCGAGCGGTCTAAGGCGCCAGACTCAAGGTAACCTTGCCTACTGAAGTAGGTCCGAGTTGTTCTGGTCCTCTCTGAGGGCGTGGGTTCGAATCCCACTTCTGACAAAACTTTTTACTCATTTTTTTATAATTCTTTTAGAAGTTTTTTTTTTTGTTGACGAAATATATTGAAATAAGAACAAAAATGCCAATAGTTTTTTTTTTTGTTTTTTTTTTTATATAAATTTCGCAACAATGCTAATTTATTTTCTTAATTTTGTACAGTATTTTTTATATTATTATGTGTTATGAAGAAAAATTTCGTATAAACTAACTTTATCGGCTTTTTTTTAACGTTATTAATTTAATATTTTTTTATTTGGTGAAATTGCCAAATAAAAAATAAAAATATATACATATGTAAACAAATATATGTTTATAAAACAAAACTATCGCGCCATAACAATACTAACAGATAACCTAAATTTTTCCGAGTAAGCCGTCATCGTTTCCCGCCAAAATAGCAACCCGACTGTTTATTTGCCCGTATTCCATTAGGCCCCACGCCGCGACGCCTCGGCTGGTTTTAAAACGATTTTATTTCTATACACAGTTGTGTTTCTTCTTTTTTTATTTTACTACAGTTTCAACAAGACATGGGTACGTTAGCCGTTAAAAATAGTGAAATTAGTCAATGTGTTAAAAATTAAATATGTCCGAATATTATACAGACTGCTTCAACGTTATCACATACTTTTAATTCTATTCATTTAATTTTGTTATGTACATGTGAATACATTTATGAATGAATATTACTAAGTGCAAGAATAAGATTATTAATGAAATTCCTTATACATATTAAATTTGTATTTCTCTAAAAGCAATTTATTATTGCGTCCTGAATTTATAAAAGATAATGAGAATTTTCAAGCCATAAGGTGAAAAATCAATTCATTGACCCAAAATGTATTTATAACGCCTTGACATGCGCATGCATTTGTTTTGACTTATTGTTTCTTGGAATTGTATGAAAGATTTTATAAATAGGATGAATTACAAAATGCGCCTATTCCTTTTTATTCATTGGATAATTTTCTACCAGCATTTTATTTATATTAACCATTTTATTTAACAAATGTTTCTATTCATAGGATTATGGATATTTTTCACTAGCAGCACAAATGCACTCATTAATTATTTAGATACCCTCAATTTTTATTCTGCATGGAGAATGTTATCAAAATGCGTAGTATATTCCAATCATACGTTTGAAGTTTTATTTATCCATAAATTATTGCATTACTATATTGGACTCGTGTCAAATTAGTGCTTCGTGATAGAAATGGTTGAAAGTTTGTGGAGATTTTATTTTGAAGATTATACGGCTAATGTTTTATGAGCATAATGTTGGTATTGTATTTGTATTATTTTATTAATTCTATCGACATTTCATTGAATTTAGTAACCTCAAATATTATAAACTTCAATTATTTTCTTGAGACATCTGAGATGTATATTTATCATAAGTTTGTATGGCTCCATTAATAACAAAATCAAGTGGATACTGGTTTAGGTAGAACTTTATTTCTTACTGTTTTTTGAGAGTAGTTTAAAAGAAGAAAAGAGAAAACTGTTTTCTTTTGTAATTCTTTTTAAGATTATAAATGGTTTTATGTGTGGATATTCCCCAACGTAATTATTAATGTACATATGTATGTACATCTAAGATCTCTCTCTATACCATTTTTTAGTATTGTCGATAGTCCAAATTAAGTCTTGCAATTGTCCTTCGGAGTAACAGTTTCTTTTGATAGACTAACGTTATTAAATATGGGTCATACGGATTTTTGTCTAGATTGAACTAGTATCTATGAACATCCCATGTAGGACATAACCACTCTATCGGGAACAATGATATTTATAGTTTTATAAATTGGTCCTTGTATTGCAGGGGAGATGATATCATGGCGTTATGTCGTCATTGCGAATTGGGTTACTGTGTCTTTACTACGAGTGGGGTTCGTGGTTTGACATCACTATGTCTGCGATTCAATTAAAATACTCAATAGTGATTCTGTTAAAGATTTGTCAAAAATTAATGAATAAAGAAAACATAAAATTTTTCACCTAACAATTTTTATTCTATGAAGTATACACTATTTGCCCTCATAAACGCACCTACTCTCAGTCGTGAACTGTTTTATTAGAGTGGGAAAATAAATGACTAGTTGTACAGATGTGTGCATATTTACCACGTGTTTGTGGTTAAAGGAAAGGATTCATTGTGCCATTGTATACCAATGTCTGATTTCATATTTCCTGGAATTACTTGTGGGTTTATAGAAATGGAGACATTAGAAATTAATAAATTTTGTTTAATGTAAAGGACATGTTATTTGACGCAGCCGTGATAAATAATGTGCTGTTTAAGTAAACAATAAAGTACATTACAATAGTAAGTGAAAACATAGGAGTTTTATAGAACAAACACAAGATGTGATTGCAATATGGTCGTCCTCAGGAAGTTTATGGTGGGTATATTTGTGAATGGAAATAAATAAATGACCCTTTGTTACCTTTTGTTAGTGCCATCATGTTTATAATGCAGATGGTTAAATGAGGGTGCTCGATTAATTCTTATTCGAGAAATTTCCTTTAATACATACGGATATAATTCATTTTGGTTAGAAATAATTAATAAATTGATTTAAACACAGCCATTCAGGCTAGGAAGTTCATTCGTTTTTGTTTTTTTTTAAAGTAATATTGTGTTAGGCAATCAAATAAATATTATAATTTTAATTAAAAGAAAACACGGACACGTATTGCCTTATATATTATTTCCTTGTTCATGTAGTAAATGAAGATATGTAATGTAAATTATGTATAATACCAATGTTTATCTTCAGTTGTCGAGTCTCCGTGACGAGGCGCCGGGCGGGGACGCGGATAAATGGCGACAGAAGAGGAATTACACCTTCGATCAGAACCGACAGCTTGAGGAGGTCACAAAGGAGAGGTACGATGTGATACAATGTCCTGTGTGTAAGGTGTTGTAAATAATTTGGGAGAAAAGTGGGATATATAAATAGACTGAATAAAAGTAGAATAGAGATATTTTTTTAATCTTTCAAAATTTCTCATTTATAAAGCATTTTAATGCTATAAAACTAAAAGTGAAATGATTCGTTTCGTTGCGCAGGGACGGGCTGAAGCGCGTGGCGGCGGCGCTGCAGCGCGCCGTGTCGCAGCTGGTGGCGTACTGCGCCAGCGCGGAGGACGAGCTCAACCGCACCGTGCTGGCCACGCTGCTGCCCCAGCTGCTGTCCAATGACGAGTGAGTGTGTGTGTGGGTTTGTGGCCAAAGCAAAGACACGTTAAATAGGCTATTAGCGATTGGTTTTCATTTTTTTAAGTACATTTATATTCCATCATTCTTTTCAAATAAGTAGGCAAACAAAATGGGTTCTGTCTAACAATAGTTATATAGGTTCTATCTAACAAGACGCATATGTAGGTGGTAATTTGCTAAACGTAAAATTGACATGATTAGAAAAGAGCAACTACACAGTTTCCGATTTTTCTCTGAAGAAACAGCTTTCCGAACCGGTGGTAAATGTTAAAGTATGTTATGTCGATTAAAAATTGCTTCTATACAAAGTCCAATTGAATTGTCCCCACTATATAAGATGGTGTTCGTCTTCCAGGAGTCTAGATGTGGAGTCGCGGCCGGGCACCCCGGCGGAGGGCAACGCGAGCGCGGTGTCGCGGCACGTGCACTTCGCGCCCGACCTGCAGGGCATCCTGGCGGCGCTGGACGAGAGCGGCGCGGGCTGGCTGCAGCAGCAGCGCGACCTCAGCGCCGACATCAAGCGCGAGCTGGAGCACTCGCTGCGCCGCCTGCGCCACGAGGCGCGCGACCTGCTCGACCTCGCCGCCAGGCTCGCTCTAAATAGTAACCACTTCGCTTTCTGCCTATTCCATTCGTGGTCAGGATTAAAAACAAAAATAAAAAAATGTACTCGTTGAAAAGTTGAGAGGAGAGACGTAGACCTTTCATAATTCGTAAGAGTCCCGGGCAGAAAATTGATTCTGTCTGTTAGCAATTTTTACATTGAACTGCACATTGTTCACATATTCCCTTTGCGTACACAAATCCGCATTTTTAATTAAACATTATTTTATTTCAGAACAAGAGAACGAGGTAAAAACGTTGGAATCGAGCTCAATGCAGATAACGGAACTCGTCGACGAATTGGATTCAAAACACGCCCGTTGTGACAACTGCGAAATACAGAAAAAGGTGAGATGAGCAATTTTTAATAACTATTATCAGTAGCATTGTGGACGTGGTTTCGTTCACGTACATTGGAGACGTTATAAAGACAAATATTTAAAAAAAACAAGCTATTCCGTACATTACAGCAATATAAGCGTGTCTTATCGTGAAATGTATACAAATCAGTAATATTGAAGCATTTATCCTGATGCTTTACTATACGATAGATATTGACAATCATAGTAATACTCAGACATTAGTCCTTATGTTTTTTGACATTGCGCCAAATATGATCCGACCTATGTTATTTACTTATCTTTGACGCCATCTTTCATTGGAAAAGTTTAGCTTTTCTGTTGTAATCCAGAATTTAGTCTAAATTCAAAAATTGTGTTTATTGGTGTTCAATATTGCAACATTTATCATGTTTAAAATTAGTATTTTCTTGTGTTTGGTTTCACGCGAGTATTATACATTTAGAAATTAAAAACTTTTCAACGGATTTTCTGTCCCAGTCTCCCCGTGACCACGCTCGCTGCAAAGTGTTCGAAACGTCGGGTTAATAATATAATGAATAAATCGCGTTTAAAATCCGTTGAAAAGTTTTTAATTTCTAAATGTTTAAAATTCTAACAAGATTGAAAACTGTTTAAGTCAAATTGTAAATAAATAAATGTTGTAACCCCCAGCACATGGAGGAGGCGATGTCGGAGTGGGCGCAGCGCGAGAGCCTGCTGCGCGCCGAGCTGGACGCCGCCGCGCCGCTGGACAGCGAGCGCCCGCACACTGACGTCATCGAGGGGTCAGTGCATTTATGTGGCTTAAACACGTGTATTTTTTTCTATCACACTGGACATCTCACTACAAAAATAGATAATGTTGTACTATGATAATATTTTGAAACCGATCGCGATTTCGATTCGAACCCGCGTCTTTTTACCTTGATCATCGATTGAAAAAACATCGAACGGTGTTTTGATATGTATTGATAAAATGTTTATATCATCACAGGTACGGCACGGGCGGCGCGCGCACGTGGGCCGAGAGCGCGGCGGGCCGCTCGCCGCGCCGCCTCGCCGACGCGCTCGCGCGGGAGCGGGACGACCTCGCGCAGCAGGTGCGCCGCGCCGACACGCACGCACACGCACACACACACGCACACCGCGCTCGCACTCGCAACTGCGTGCCCGAAGCGTCAATATGCACTACGCATATAACATGCTACGCCGCACTTTACACTACTATAACTACACTATAACTATATCAACATTTGATTTTAATAATTTGAAATGGGCCATGGGTCGGCCAGTACGTAAAATATTAACATTATTCCTTGAAAATGTATATAATATGAACGCTTTTCTCATGCACATGCGCACAGAACGCAAGGAAGGAAAAGTCGCCTGTGCACAAAATATGTTGCGACAAGGTAAAATGCACGTTAAGCGTAGGTGTTTTAAAGTTCTCTAGTATCCTGTCGCTATTTGTGAATGTGGGATGCTCTATTTCGTATAATAAAAGAAGCTATGTATATACGCAATCATATATTTTTTCATCTCTTTATTAGCGCTACCATTGAATAAGATTTTTTTTTTGTAGCCAATGTTACCATTTCCCACCTTTTTTAATTTACGTTAAAAGCGAATGCTTTTATGTTTAAAGTATTTTGTTGTTTAAATGTTTTGTAGTAGTTTAGTGTAATGCTTTGTTAGAAATGTACGTATGATATCGATGTTAGTTGTCATGAAACATTGAAGTGAATGTATGTGTTTCTATGTGGGGGGCAGCTGGAGGCGGCGAACCGGCAGCTGCGCTCGACGCGCGACTTCGTGGAGGAGCAGACGGCGGAGCGCGAGGCGGAGCGCGACGAGTTCGCGGCGCGCCTCGCCGCGCTGCGCGACGAGAACGCGCGCCTCGCCGCGCGGCTGCACGCCAACGCGACCATCCTCGCCGAGGTACCGATGCGCTGCGCCGCCAATACTTACTGCACGTAACGCATCTGTTCATGTTTTAGAGCGACTACGAATGGGTTTTTATAAAACCACACCTCGCAGTGTAGTACAAACGATTCTAATTCTAAAATATGCAGTTAACCTTGTTACATTTAAAATTCGACTGTATTTTTTTGTCACCTCGTTGAAAAAGATTGTTGTGAAATCTTATTTAAATTGAACACTTTTTACTGTCAACCGAATTATTCTAGTTAAAGCATGAAGATCTCATTCTAATCAACTATATTGGATATGAAATTCAACACCTTATTATTGAAAATGTTGCAAATGTCATTCATTTACTCCATAATTTAAAAAAAACGTATTAATAGTGCCTCTCAATTTCATGTTTATAATATATTCCATTTAATTTTTTTCACCTATATAATTGAAAAAAAAAAACCTTAAATAAATTTTTTGCTTGCATGAATGGTTCCCTGGTGGTTGGGTTTAATAATTTCATTTATGTATGCACTTTTCTCTTCAATGAGCACTTGTTTTAAATAACTAACTAACAGCACTAATATTTAATAAAATTTTCAAATATATTATGTTTTTCTTTTCACAATTTTATAATGACTTTTTCACACATTTATCGAGTTATTAGTGTTACGTATATAACATAGACTGTATACGCATCCGAATGAATTATGTACGCACACAGATACGCGGCTTGCGTCTCGCACATTGCAACTGTCGGCAACATGACGCACATGTAAGTTGGCACCGTTTTGTATATACATCGCTCCGTTCGTTCGCTTGTCACGTGTCGATGGTCGTCCGTTGTGTGACCAACCAGCCATGTATGATGAATCGTTGAAGACGTTAGTGCGTAGTTAGTACATCTAATGTTTAATTAGACAGTTGCTTCGACAACTTTTTTGATATTTTACTTGTTTGCTAATAATTAATTAACTGAAAGAATATATTAAATGTAGGTGAATGTATCAAAATTTCATTTTAATTTTTTTTTTTCACACTCAATGTTGTATGCATACTTTTATATTCACACTCTTTTCTTCCTTCATCATGCCTCTTTCTAGTCTTTACTAACAAAAATAACGCTTCTAACCTGGGTATTAATTTATAAAAAAAAAATTGCAAGTTTGTTTGTTATAAGGTTAACAATAATGTGTTACTCTAGGTGGAACAATTAGAAAATCAAACGCGAGAAATGAACCAAATAATAACGGATTTGGAAAGAAAGAAGGCCGCGTCGGACGAAGAACTCAAAGCCACCGAGGAGAAAATTATTCTGTTGCGGGATATTATTGCTAATCTGGAAAGTCAGTTGGAGCAGAAAACGAATAGAGAGGCCGAGGTGTTAGAACAGTTGGAGGAGATGAAACGGACGATAGATGAAAGGGACAGCAAGATGAGGGCGGTGCTCGGCGAGCTGGAGTCGCTGCGGAGTGAGCGAAACGACACTAGTGAAGTGGCGTGCGCTAAGTGTTTGCAAGAGGAAGACAAATATACGGAATTTGTCGAGATGATCAAAGAGCAGGTCAGTTGTGTTATTTTATTAAGATAATTTTGTTTACTGTATTTAAATAGAGTATGTATTTGCAAGTAATTCAAATATCAAATTGTAATGTAGCATTGATTGAAAAATTGTTAAGTATGTATTAGTCTTTTGAATAAAATTGTTCGAAATATTTTCTCTAAAACAAATGAAAAAGTAATAGACGAAGCTTAAACAATTGCGACAAAAAGTGATCGGCCGTTTACATATGATTGTATTTCTTTTTTAAATGAATTCAGTGTTGTCTTTATTTTTTTTTTTGTGGTATTGAGTATTCATATAACTTTTTATTCGTATACCTAAACCCGTAATTAATAAAAATGATTTGAGGTTCAGTTTACTTTCGGTATTCTTCCGTTTTACTGATGGCTGATATTGATTGAATTACATTAGCAATAAAATACTGATTGTGAAAATGATTATTTTAATATAATTTTTGTACAAATCTCTCATCTTTTGATGAATACTTATCACTTGTGTGGGCGCAGGCGCGCTGGCTGGAGGAGCGCCTGCTGGCGCGCACGCAGCGGCTGGAGCGCGCGCACGAGGTGTGCTCCGCGCACGCCTCCGAGCCCAGCGAGGACCTCTCCATTCGCGAGCAGAAGGTTATATTTTATGGCCTTTTTTTCTCGAAAAAAAAAAATATTAATTAAATCAGAATGCACTAGCGTTAGAACATTTGAGGTTTTCAATATTTTTTAAAAAATTCCTTGTCCCCGTCGTGTAACGGCTTAATTAGTGTGTGTATCTGGCAGGCGGGGGCGTGCACGCCGGCGCGCACGCCGCGCGTGGAGCGGTGCGAGGCGCTGGCGCGCGTGTGGGGCGGCGTGGACGCGCTGCAGCGCGCGGAGGACGCGCTGCTCAAGCGCCTCGCCGACCTCGAGCTGCAGCGCGCCGCGCTCGCCGCCAGCGCGCAGGTGAGTGCCCACAGCGCTGCAGCGCGCTCGCCTCCACGAGTGCACTGGCTGCAGCGGTGCAGTGCACTCGCGTAGAGCAGTGCATCGCGTGCGGTGATTCAGCACACTCGCGTGGAGAATGCGAAATTATTTCCTTATTTAAAAGTTACAACTTATCATTTATCATCGATAATTTATGTGGCCATAATATCGTTCTAGCTAATAGAACAAAGTTATAGGCCTTGACAACAACAAACTAGACAAGAAGCAAAATAAAAATAACAGAGATTATCTGTAATCAAATGTTCATAATACAAAAAGAAATAGTGTAGTTTATTATAGGATAGAACGTTTAACTATTTTAAATCCAAATCTAAAAACTAGCCATTTCATAATAATTCTACGCATCCCACATTAAGTCGGGATATTGTAAAATTCGCAAGATCTCCAGCTGACCTTGTCCGGCTGGCCCCGGGCCAAGCCGTTTCGGGCGTGCACTCGGACGTGCCAACGCGCAGTTATTAGTACCCGTATACGTTACGATTATGATTCCATCTTAGTGCACTGTATGTGTTTTAACAAACTCCCAACTCAAAATACGTCCTTCCTATCCTACTAATATTATAAATGCGAAAGTTTGTAAGGATGTGTGTGTGTATCTGTTGCTCTTTCACACAAAAACTACTGAAGCGATTGCAATGAAATTTATTACGCTGAGAGCTGGCTTAATAGCATACTTCGTGCCAATTGCTGTTCTCATGAAAATGAATTTCAAACATATTTTTGTGTGAAACATCAAAAATTATTTAATTTTAAAACATTCAAAATTTAATTCTTATCCGCCCCATACTATTGTATTATCGACTAGCAGTTCGCCCCGGCTTCGCCCGTGGTACATATATAGCCTATGTCACTCAGTGAAGTTGCAACTTTCTAATGGTGAAAGAATTTTTAAATCGGTCCAGTAGTTTTTGAGTTTATCCATTACAAATAAACAAAAATCTTTCTCTGTATAATATTAGTGTAGATAAAATAATACATACGATCACTATCGCATCCTCAATCCTTGTAGAGCTTAGTTCCGTAGCGCGAGTCATTTAGTGACGTTCTCATTGACGACGCACTCAGGGTTGCCGCTTAATTTGTGCTACGATTGATAGTAGATTTTGCTGATCTAATTCCATTTATCCATATTTTACGATCACAAATATTTCGAAATATGAAATGTGATAGATCCTTATCTAGACTGATTCTAAAAATCACACTTGCGAAATAGCGATTGCGAATATGCGATGACTCCTGACCCCCCCATGAATCAGTTCAATTGCGCAGTCTCTGTCGTAATAATGCGTTAAATTTTTATATGCTTTTTATGGTCTAACAACAAACTTCTTTTGCAGATATTTTTAGCTTTTGTATGAAGAAATTTAGCTTTTTACATTTTTACATTCGAAAGATAATTGGAAATTGTGTAGTAGCGTCCCATGTATTCTAAAAATAATAATTTATTTAATTTTTACATAGTTTGTCAACGTCAAGAAAAAAGCAATTGTCTTTTTCTCTCTATATAAAAATGCTTAGTCTTACAAATTGTATGCACAATAATTAAAGATAAACAAAACATTCACAAAAACAAATATAACTTAAACGTAATATTTATTACCATACTAATTTAATTATTTTTTAATATAATTCTAATAAAATAATATTAATTTCTAGTTATAGATAACCCTCTTGTTTTAATACTCACATTGAACTTTAAAAACACTAAAATAAATGAACACACTCACACATTAACCCATCATAACGTGCATAAGTAGTTCACGCATACACGTGCGATCTATATATACCCGCGAGTAGAAAGCTACAATTTATGGAGGAGGCATATAAATCCCTATTATTACAAAGTGTAACGTCGATCGAAACAAATATTCTTATTATTGTGACGAGAATAGATCGATATTTTCGTTCTCAGAATTCAAATAACGTGTGATCTAATTTGCTTATGTTTTAAGGAAACATTTTATGTTTCTTTACTTTATGAAATTTAAGCGTGTTGTTTTTTTTTATTTTCTTGGCGGTGTTGAATTACAGAATTAAGCAAGAAATAGTATATTTTAAACGATTTAGATCGGCGTTCATTATGATACACTAGCTGCGCCCCGCGGTTTCACCCGCGTAAGTCCGTATACCGTAGGAACATCGGAATAAAAAGTTGTCTATATGATATTCTAGTCGTCCAGCTATCTGCGTACCAAATTTCTTTGCAATTGCTCAGTAGTTTTGCGTGAAAGAGCAACAAACACACACCCACACATACATCCTTACAAACTTTCGCATTTGTAACATGTATTAATTGAAGCTTTTTTAAATATATAAAATAATAAATTGATTCTTCATTGCTACGTTATATCGTAGCGTCTGTGTCATATATATGCAAAAATATGAAACACAGAAGAACTATAACTAAGATGTATAACTATAATTCTAAAAGATACTACATACATAGTTATTCTTTAGGACAATTTTTCATAGATTAACATTTTAATTTTCTATATTTCTCCATTCCTAAACTCAACCTTTAACTCCAAATTGTTATGTTGTTTGACGCTGTTACTTATATATATTTATAACAAATAGATGCATTCACATAACAAATCAATTATAACACTCCCCAACAAACGCTCCCGGAAAAATCGACGAACGCACATAAAACGTAACACGAAAAGTTGCGCGCGCATGCGTCAGTCAATGCGCGCGGAGCGTCGTGTGCGCGCGTACCGCTCCCGGCCCCATGTTCCACAGAGTGTTCTGCTGCAAGAAGGTCACCATCCATACATCCACACATCCACCATCCATGCATCCACTGTCCACACCTCACGAATGACCCCGCGATGTAACATTACCGTGTGTGCGTAGATCATTGTCATCGGGCCGAATGTGGGATGTTCTTGTGGGCTCACATTCGGTACGTGTTCGAAATGGGCCTCCCGGATCTCACGGTGAGTCGAGGGACTATAAAGTTTAGAGGAATCGGCTTCGTTTATACGGGTGCGATTCGGTTCGTGCAGTGTTTATTATGCAATTAGCGCCGTAAGTGGGATGTGCGTAGTGCGAATTCTGACTCATTAGAAATGTCAATAGGTGGCGATTTTTATATTTCCCAGAGAAAAGTATTTGCAACACTGGGACGCTTTTTTTAAATTAAAACGAACAGGTTTTGTGTGGGCTATGTATAATTTTGATTAGATTTAGTTGAGCAGTTATTGAATATATCACGAATGAGTTTTCGTATTTTTATTGATTTGCAAGTAGGTACATACTTTTTCATACCTATCAAAGATGTCTCAAAACAAAGTTTAAATAATGTTTCTTCAAAAAGTGACATAGGAAATATTCACGGAAGTTACTCCGTGTATAAATTTATGTATATTATATGTCAATAATATACGAGTAATATAAGGAGTATATTATACGTTAATAATTAAATTAATGTTAAAACAAGGTATTTTTCCCAGACACTCATAATCTAGGCATAACAAAAGCGTCATTGTTAGGTTTTCCTTAATTATCTCGATATCCTCTTATGTAGCCATATAATTTATTATAATTAAGTGTCCGTCCATACACTTTATAATAATTATTATTTCATACTTTAAAGTATATTTGCTCGAAATTGCATATTGTTACTGATTCAATCGAATTATAATAAAGTTAGACAACGAAAAGAAAAATGTAACTAAGTAAATTATTAATTCGTTATTTAAGATATGTGCTACTATTTTAAATTTGTCAGTTTGCGATTTAGACGAATTAAAATGCAAATAGTAAAAGTGACAAGATGTTCGTAGAAAATTAACGAACGTAACCTTTATAAGTGGTTAAGTGTGATAAACATAAGATGATGATTAATTTTTATGATCGTATATACTAAATATTATACTATTCGAAGCGTTAATAAAACCTTTAAAGGCAGATATTATCTAGAAGACAGTATTAAACTCTACATTTCAACAAAGTTACAATATCTAGTCTATCTAATTAAAAAAATTCTATGAATAATTATCTTCTGTTTCATTGTTTGTGATAAAGGGATACAAAATTTAGTCAATGAAATAAATTATATCAACAATGAAAACTGAAGTTTGGAAATGTATCCAAAAATGGTTCTGCTATTATATTTGATACTAGCGGTCCGCGTCGAAATCGTCCGTGATACATATATAGCCTATAGCCATTCTCGAAAAATGGGATATTTAACACTGAAAGAATTTTTTAAATCCGATCAATAGTTCCTGAGATTAACACGTTCAACCAACCAAACAAACTTCACGGTCCAACACATAAAAAAGCGTCCTTTCTCCATATAAAGCGCAAAAAGCCAATGTCATAATAATTCGTACTCATTGAGGGTCAATTGAAGCACTCGAGCCAATGAAACGCATACGGACAGACAGATTCATATTAGCCCGTGCTATCGCCAATCATGTAATGGTCCTACTTTAACTCGTTGAGATTAATCTACATGCGAAATGGTGATAGTTCGTTAAGTGGACAGAATGTTAAGTGATCTTGATAGCTGTCTGAGTAACACCAGCATTTATGTTCGTTTTCGTAGAGTGGGTGCAGATGGTTTGGGTGGAGATGTCGAAAAACACGTCCATCGAACAATTTAGCACAAACAAATACAGGATATGAGTTCATTTCACTTATTGTCTGTATTTTGTAAATTTTCTTTTTGAATTTGTGCATATGTTTCTCATCAGTTTTGTAATGCTCGTATAGCATTTTACCAATTTTACGTTCCTTTCTATCGACATTTTTAATTGAAATGTACATATCCACGTCATATTTTTTTGAATCGAATGTTACATACATTCGATAAACTTCAGTGATGGACATCTGGCGTGATCAATTATATTGTTCTTTAGAAAAAATCTGGACTCAAACACAAAATACCCCTGAAACTGTTTCAAAGCTGTTTACTAATTTTTGGCAACAACACGTCCCACTGTCGGTAAACACAAACACAGCGTTGATTCAAAAACAAAACATTAAGACGATAAATGTCTTAAATAATATTCGTGCCATAAAATGTTAACTTTGACCAAAAGCTAAATGCAACGAAAATGCGACGAATCTCGGTCCAAAATCCAAAATACCCAAGACACTAGATGAATTTGTAACACTTTGATTAATTGCAATAATTATTTTAGACAGTGTCTTACAGTTTATCTGTTTATGTAGCATGATAAATAATTAATATAAATAGTGCTTAATTAAGCACTTATTTAGTATCAAAACAATAGCTAAGGTCACTAATGCCTCGGTCTCTGCCCGTTAATCTTTACAAATAAGTAGGTTAGGGTATTTTTAGTCCTGGCGAACGGTGCAACCGCATTTAACGTCAGTCAGTTAACGTGATTTCGGCTTACTGTAGTTTGGTTCGCCTGACCTATATCATGGTGATTAGGGTTTTGGGTAATCTTGTAATGTGTTTATTTGGTTGGACTGATATAGAGTTCTGGTGATATAGATACGTGTGTTACTGTAAGGGAATAGGAAAAGATTTGGTAAGGTTTGTTAAGTGTTAAAAGAGTATATTTCTTAATGGAAGTAGATGTATATAAGAGATGTAGGGTTGGTGCAATATTTATTTGTCCTGTCCATAATAATTTTCGTACGGATTAGTCACGTTTAATTGAAATGTTTTTAAAAATACTTTGTTAACTGTGAAAGTATGGCTTTTTGTGATGAAGATAATTGTACCAGATATATTTACATACATTGTTGTAAGGTAATTTTTTTATGAGATTTTAAGAGTACTTATAATATTTATATTTATTCGAGCAGCGCATTATTATAATTAATGATACTATGCAAAATTAAGCAATGAGATTTTTTCAAGATCCTGTAATTTACTTTACTTATATAATTTTCTTATTTTTCTCTATAACAACATCGCTCTCTCCTCTTGACAAAAATAAAAAACGAAATTTCACTCCGCCCCATGTTTTGTTTTAATTCATTTAATAAAGACTAATACGATTCCAAGATTGTGTATTACATCATGCATAAAATTAGATGTTTTCCGTGACTTTCATTGAGAAAAATCTAAGCGCGTTTTGGAAACGATCCAACTTTTTTGTGAACTCTAGTTGGGAGGTCTTCAGATTAAGATTTTAAATGACTGTGAAAATGGTGTGTTTTAATGAACGATATTCAACTTCCATAGCATTCAAAATATCATGTGCACGATCTCGTGTAAAATCGTTTGTTTGCAATGAATAAATTCTACTATCCATAGCATCGCATTGCACCACAGTCGAGACTTATTATTTACATATTATGTTGAGCCATTTTCACTTCCATACCCTGTCATGCAACTGTTTGAATATCGTATAGAATAATTCCAAAAAAGCTAAAAGCGTGTCGGTGGTGTGTGCGGTGCGCAGGAGGTGCGCGCGGAGCGGGACGTGCTGCAGGCGCGCATGTCGGAGCAGGCGCTGCGCGTGTCGTCGCTGGCGGCGCGGCTGCAGCGCCAGCGCAACGACGCGCACGCGCTCGCGCACTGCGCCGCCTCCGAGCTGGGCGTGCGCCTGCACGACGCCACGGCCGAGGTGACGCTTCCCCACCGCCCCGCCGCAGGCGGGACGGCGCCCTTTATATTTTTATATAGAGGAGAATGCTTTTGTGCAATAGTGAAAGAACTGCCCTACGCTAGGGCACTCTCTAGCCACTATTCCTTAAGGGACATTCAATATCACTTTGTCAAAAAAATAAATTTTTTCACACGATTTCATATTTTCAATAGATCAGTTATTATAAAATAGATCTACTATATCTATTTGTCTACATTCGTTAAATATATTTTTTTATTCCATAATCAGGTGCAAAGACTGAAAGAAGAATTGGAATCCAAGGACAAGCATTTGGCGCGACTCAAGCAAATTGCGGAAGAGAAGGAGAAGTTGAGCGACCAACACGCAACGCTCTATGGTAACACATGTATGTGTAAACTTTGTATCTTATATACTGTTTCACAAGTGTTATGTGTAATAAGAAATTAACATCTAAATACGATCGGACTTATTGACTATTGTATTCCTTTACTATATACGAATTGTTCTTACTATTTGAATCTTCCCTGGGCTATATGAGTATATCGAAATTATCGAAATCACTCGGCCGTTCTCGAGTAAGTAAGATTAACGAATGGCAATTGATTTATATATCTACTATATAAAAATAAGTCGGGTTTTCCTTCCTGACGCTATAACTCCAGAACGCACGAACCGATTTCCACGGTTTTGCATTCGTTGGAAAGGTCTCGGCCTCCGTGAGGTTTATAGCAAAGAAAATTCAGGGAAAATTTTAACAGAAAAGCGGGAAAAACGAAATCTGGTGGCGAAACGGAGTTCGCCGAGTTTGCTAGTCTATAGATAGATATGGCATAGGCATAACTACTAATATTACGATACACAGACATTATATTACATAGACATACATTTTACGCGTGTAAATATGAAGTAGGTAGGATCATTTTAGTAAAAGTGTCAATGTGTTGCTTAACGTTACAAAAAACCACGTAAATTGAATGAATAATGAACGTCGAACGTACTCGGTTGGCAGGCAACCCGAAGGACAAGGTGGTGATCCTGGAGCGCGAGCTGTGCGCCGCGCAGGCGCGCATCGCGCAGCTCGAGGGCGGCGCGGCCGAGCTGCGGCGCCGCCTGCGCCAGCGCGACCTGCAGCTCGACCAGATCATGGGTACCTGCGCCTGTATACTTGCGCCTCCACACTCCTCACACGCAAGGCCAGGCTTCACAAACAGATCTACCCTCGACCTTTGATTTTGTCGATTACATTTGATTTGTTGCTTGTACTCTTAATACGGCTATTGCAGTATCAAATCGCGTATTTACTGAATATGGTTACGTACTGCTACTGCCGTTTCGGATGTGCAGAATGTAATAACTATCTAGTTCTGGAAGTCCTCTGCCATTATACATCGCTATTTATGAAGTAAATGGTCTGAAGTCGCATAGCAATCTAAGCGATTTCAAACTATTTGCTTACCATCATGAAGTATTGTATTCCATTTCATATGAACCAGAAAAAAAAGGAAAAACATCCAAAATAGAGAATCTTATACAGTATGCACTAAGCCTACTCAGAATTTTTTACTAGTGATTTTTCAGTATCGGTCAAGTATTATTTGAGAATAAGCTATAAACTCAAAGAATGTGAAAATATGCAAACATAATGCATATCTTGCATAACTACACTCTTCACAGATAATAAACAATAGGAGTAATTTTTGCTGTAATTAAAAATTAGATTAGATATGACTCAGGGATGTAATAATAGCATATCCGACGGTAACTGTTCTGGATAAAAATATAATGGTATTGACAACAATTGTTCACAAATATAAAAAAAATTTAGTGAAAGCATTAATTTGTTTTTGTTTTTAAGTTGGAGATTTAAAGCCAAATGATAAATAAAACAAAAACTAAGCTTAAACATTGAATGCCTGGTTGGATTATTCTTTGTCAATCAGTTCAGTGTTTTTCGTTACTAGTTTTACGAGCCCATTTGGCGATCCTCCAAACGCTAATGTAGGTTATCTTTAACACGTACGTCTAGACTTAGACTACTAATTCAGTCTGTGATTCATCCGCAGCTCTCAAACTGGAAGATGAACAGAATCAAAAAAGTGAAGTTATAGAGGCGAAAACATCGGGACGAACGCTGAGCGACATTGTGTCTATATCGGAATATGACGAGCAGGACTTGCAAATGCGCCGCGCTGAGCTAAAAACGCACAATTCCAGTCTCACGGACGCGCCTTACGACACCAGAGACAAAACATTGAACAAGACGTTGCCCCCCGACGTGCAACGACCCAACATGAGTTCACTGAACATCGACTACGTCGACAACACCGACGGGTACACGCCTCGAGCTGAATCTCTTCCGGCCAACTTCACCCCCGCTCAAAACAGTAATAAATTCAAAAGAAACGTCAATGAAACTACCATATTCGGCACTGTGGAAAAGTTTGGAGAGAGTGTCAAACATTCAACCGCTCAAAATATACAAGATAATTGCTCAATGTATCCAAATCAAAATGTTAGTGATAGTAACAATATAAGTGTCGAACCGAAGAAGATTAACTTCTCGTTAGAGCCGTCAGAAAATAAAACGCACCTCGATTTTACGTCGTTGCAAGAATTAGGAATAGCGTTAGATATGAAACAAGAAAACTTCCCTGACATACTGTCGCAATTAAAACACGAAATAAAGAAATCGAGAACAGAATTGGAAAATTGCAAAGAGGAACTGAAACATGCAGAAGAACAATTGTGCGAATTCCCGGCGCTAAAAGAAGAAGTCGAGGAGTTAAAAGGTCTTTTAGAAAATACTATGGCGACGATGGAAAAAGATAAGAAATTTTACGAGAGTCAACTAGAAAACTTTTCTTCAAATAAGAATTTACTTGAAGAAAAGCTTGCAGTATTAACCCAAGAAGTAAACGAAAAAACAAAAGATCTAAATTTGCTCAAAGAAGATATATTAAGACGCGAAACTATGATATTAGAATTGGCTAAAGAAAAGCGGAATTTGACTGGAAAAATAACTGAGTTAGAAGCACGCATTAATGATTTGCATAACAGAAATACAAATTTAGAAAAACATGAACTAGAAAATAAACAGTTAAGGGACAAGGTTACCGAATTACAAAAGCTTGAACAGTTGGTCTCTGAGAAAAATCAACAAATTGATAGTTTAAATCAGCATCTAGATAGACTCGATGATTTACAGCGACGACTCAACGATAAAACTGAAGAAGCAGACAACCTTAAAGAAGCACTGGAAGAGAAATCAAATGAACTATTCCAAATGCAGGATTCTGTCGTCGCATTGAATCGTGACATCACAAAAGTGGTCGAAGAAAACGATCAGCTAAGCTCAAATAACAAAGAACTTAAACTTAGACTGTCCAAAGTAGAAAAAGAACAAGAGAATGCATCTTTAAAACTACAGAATAGCGAAAGTGAACGGGAGAGGCTCAATTCATTGAACAGTGAACTTACAGCCAAGATAGAAGAATTGAAAGTATTGACGGACCAATTGAAGGATAAAGAAGCCGAGATAGAGATACTGCATGAGGATATAAATTCATATCACAGTGAGATAGCGTCATTAAAGGAGCAGCTCAAGATGGTGTCCCGCAGTCCATCACCGAGAAATAAGAGCGGAGAGGAGAGGAAGCCGGATAGGCAAGCGGGAGATGACAGGAAGCAGCTGATTAAGATCAAGAAGCAGATCTCGCTGTTGCAGCACGAGCTAGACTTTAACAAGAAGGAACTAAATGATAAGGTAATTTTTGATAATAGTTTCTTATTAAAATACATCTCCTTTATGTTGACCAATTCTCAATCCTTATATGCACATAAAATTTCGGAGGTTACAAAGACGGCGATATGACAATTTTATATACGTATCAACATGTTATAATATTTTAAAAACTATTTTGGAACATATAAAATCTCCGGACTCTTCTGTATTTTGTATATTTATTAACGCTTTATTATTGTGTCATTTACCAGGCCTTCGAGCTGGCCAAAGCGAAGTTGGACGTGACAGAGCTGAAGAACAACCTCAGCCAAGCAGCCAAGCGTTCAGTAGACGCCGAGCAAAATGTCTCCGAGCTTCAAGAGAGGAACCAGCAGTTTCAGCGACAAGTGCAACTGCTGCGGGAGGAGAAGCAGCAGCTCGCGGAGCGACTGGAACAGCTGGTCGCGAGGTGAGGTCGCACACAACAGTAAAAATACTTGTTTAGTGTTCGTAGGATTAGATTTGCATGCACGTTTGAAAAATGTAAGGAAAAATTAATGTACTAATCTTTGGTTACAAGTTTGAAATAAGTAGATGCTTGAAATAGTTAGCACTTGATACTATTTTTATAATAAATTTAATCTAATCCATCCAATCAAATTAATCCAAGTTAAATGGAACTCCACGAGAGGCACTAGCTTTTTAATACAAATGTAATTAATTTCGGTTCACTTAGTCTAAAGCCTGAGGTAACAAAACCAAAAAAATACAGTCGAATTAAAAGCCTCTTCCTTTTTAATGTTGGTTGAAAACAATAGACTAGATTTGGCTGTTTAATTGATTTTAGTTTTAAATGTAAATGTAATAAAAAAGTATGTTTTTGCAGATTGCGGGAAGAAGGCAACATAAGCGAGCTGAAGCAGAAATTGAAAGACAAAGCCGAGCGATGCAGCGAGCTGGAGGTCGAGCTCAGTAGCATGAGGGAACTTGTTGAGAGGTAATTATAGCTTTCACGGCATACTGAATGTATGTTTTGTGATATTTTTTGTGGACTTTTTTATTTAGCCTTGCCTGGTTTTTTTTCAATACTATTCAAGCTACATAAGCCTAAGAGTATCTAAATTAACAAATAACAGTCGCAATGTAAAAAATATTGTATTCAAAATACATCTAACCTACAAACACGCAATTTTTTCATAAATAAAAAGTTGTGCGAATTATTATTTATTTTCGCTACGTCTTCAATCAGGATGCATTCCGCGGTGAAAATGGAGCTTTTAGGGGCAAATCTATTGATTGTAATATATAAATGTTGCATTGTGTCAGGTTGCGGGGCGCGGGCGCGGGCGCGGAGGGCGGCGGGCGCGCGCGCGCGGTGCGCTCGCCCACGGCCGAGCTGGAGCGCGCGCTGCGCGTGCAGCTGCAGGCCTCGCGCAGCCTCGACGACGACATCATGGAGCGGGTGCGTGCGCGCAGCGCGCTTGTGTGCATTGCGTTAGAGTTCATATTCGCCTGCCAGCGAGCGGTGTCTAAAAATGTGTCTATACTTCGGCCGTTCAGAGAATGCGTTCCTGACACCTATCAGTTAGTCACGACTAGTGATGGGCACAACATAACACTGAGTTCGTTACCGTTCCTCCAAAATGAACCGCCGCATTATTTTAAGACTATTTTCGTTTTAAATTGGCGGAATCATTTAAAATTTATATTTTCGTTATTTAAGTGGAAACCAAAAAAAAGTAATTCATATAATAAAATTGAATGAATAATTGAATGTGTGTACAGAATATTAATCAGACTCCGATTCGCTTGAGGAGGTGGTGTCTTCATCATCATCTTCGCCTACATGTATAATTATATTATTAAAAAGAAAACAAAACGTATTATTTTATATTATAAGTATAACTGTATAAGAACAGATAACAATACTTGCCTGTTATTTTTAGCACAGCACTACAAATATGAAGCGCTGACATAACCTTGTAATAGCGCAGTATAGATTTAGAAAAATATTGTTTACCAAGTTATTTGACACTCAGTTTGGCACAAAATTATAACATTCATTGATTATTGATATAATAATTTTTTTTAATGCTCATCAATTGTTAAAACGGTAAACAACCAGCAAAAATATTTTTATTTTAACTGCAACGCCATTACAAAGTTACGTCGTCAGTTCATTCGCGACGTGTCAGGAACGCATTCTATGAACGGCCGAACTATAAATATATTGAATACGTTAACAAATGAAGATTTGAGAAATTTTTTGTAGGGGTAGAAAAAAATAATTAAAATCTCTTATTAATAAAGTATTTGAAAGCTATAAAACACAGTTGTGTAAATCATAAAAAAATTAATAAAGTTTTTTTATTTTTTATTTATTCGGTTCACAAAATGGAATTGACACGAATAGAACTGAAAAACGTATAGAAAAAATATTACATTGCGGTGTGAATTGCTAAATTAGTGAGCACATCATGCATATTGTAGCTACTTATACTAAGGATAACAAAATTTTAAGTTTTAAATTTATAGCAATTAGATAACACTCATATTTTCGACCAACGCAGAGATAATCTTAGTTCTAGCTGAGATTAGAGAACCTGAGAAAATATCAAAGTTAAACCTAATACTGTTATGTTCATCTATTATGTGTTTTTTTTTTTTGTAGATATTGTCGGCAAGTAGCGATGACCAGGAAGAAATACCCCGACTGGCTCTTGACTCATCCAAGTAAGCTAATTTATAATATAACTATAATTTATTCGAAAAAAAAAAATAGATATCTTCATTTTTTGTAATAGATTCTATATAATTTATTTATGAATCGAGACCCCAGTGTGTAAATAAATACACTGATGACTAGTAATTCAACATCCATGTTACTACATTTCTACTAATATTATAAATGTGAAAGTAACTCTGTCTGCCTCTTCTTTACGCCTAAGCCAACTTGAACTGATTGAGATAAAGTTTGGTGGAATGTAGTTTGAAATCCGAGAAAGGGCATAGGATATTTTAATATCCTGGACATCTTACGGTACCGGGAATTAAGTAGGAGAAACTCCGCGAATCTAGTTATTTATAATGTCACACTTGCACTAGAACGTCCAGCATCCACTCGACGTCATCGGACCGGTACCAGCGCGCACGCGCAGACGCGGAGCGGCTGCAGCTGCAGCTCGAGCATCTGGAGGCGCGCCTGAGGGACAAGGACGCGCTTATTAGCGAACTTAACAGGTTAGTGAGAGTGAGAGTGTTGCTTGCGTTACAATATAAAGTGGTACGTGTCTCGATGAGTCTCTTCTGATCATTATTTTGTTTATGTGTTTTATAAAATAAATTTATAGAAATACATTACTTCCATTGTCATTATTTCATCCTACTGATCTACTAGTGAATCCAACTGATAACGTAAGCGCAAAAGTTTGCAAGTATGGATGGATGTATGGATGTTTACTCTTTCACTTGAAAACATCATTTCGATGTCTGTATGAAATTTGGTACAGAGATAGATCATAGGATGGATTAGCACATAGGCTATTTGAACTAGCTGGTGTGTGCGCTTACCGAGGAGACGTGTGGCAGGATACGCGACAAGCTGACGGCGGAGTGCGAGGCGCTGCGCCTGCGCGAGGAGGCCGAGAGCGACAACTCCGCGCGCCTGCAGCTGCTGCTCGACGCGCAGCACCACACCGCCGCCGCGCTGCAGGTGGGTGTGTGTGAGGGGAGGGGGGGGAAAGGGAAACGGGCCTCCGACTCCCCCACTCACCGTACGAAACACAGTAACATGTCACTATTTTACGCCGGTCGTCTGTGGGAGTGTGGTGCTTCCCCCATGTAACTGGCTCGATTCATGCCGAAGCGTGTTACTACTTTGATGTCTTATACTAATATAGTTAGTTTTTATCGTAAATTTATATACGCGTGCGAAACAATTAAAATAGGGTGAGATAAGAATTAGTAAAAGGTCTTTCGATCTACTGTCACGATACTTCAATGTGATGGTCACATTTTCTCCTAAAGCAATGGATATGTCTCGAGTCTATTCAATTAATAGAGAAAGGTTCCTTAAAAAAGATTGGAAAGGCTATATAATATCATGGTGCACAGCTAAACCGCGGCACCGTGATATTATATACTTATATAATAATTCTTAATAATTATGGATTGCGTTAATTGCAAATCTGAATCATTGACACCATTTCGAGGTCTAAGACATGTCTGTAGTAGGAATATGTATAAACGAATGTATGTCCCCACGGTGTGCGCAGAAGCAGGACACGAGCATGATATCGATCCTGAAGCGGCGGCTGGAGAGCGCCATGCAGACGGAGCAGGAGCTGCGCGAGCGCGAGCAGCACCTGCTGGCCAGCCTGGCGCAGCACGACGCGCACCCGCCGCCCGAGGTGAGGGGGGGGGGAGGGCTTGCAGTGCATTGTATATCTGTTACGGTTAAATACCGTTTTTCGTTACTCCCGTTTTTTCCTAACGAACGGGTAATAAAAACAGGTTGACTTGCTACATTTCTTAAATAATAACCGCTTATATAGAAAAACAGGTTTTAACCGTAACATATCGATTTGTTAAAGTCCTTATTAATACAGTCAGCGTTAGAAGTTTTTTTTAAATTTACAAGCCCAAACTAGTTTTACTTTTGAAAATGATTAAAAATGTCCTTACCTCGGTTGGGTTGGACCTTGAATATTTTCTCGAAAATATAGATCGCTCCAATATGGAACGTACCCCACAGACGGAG
>NC_052106.1:8304164-8305713 GCF_012273895.1 Zerene cesonia
CCGTTTTTCGTTACTCCCGTTTTTAACGAACGGGTAATGAAAACAGATTGACTTATTAAATTTCTTATATAGAAAAATCGATTTGTTAAAGTCCTTATTAATACAGTTAGCGTTAGAAGTTTTTTTTTTTAAATACCTTAAATTTTCAAGCCCAACCTAGTTTTACCTTTGAAAATGATTAAAATTGTTGTTACCTCGGTTGGGTTGGACCTTGAATATTTTCTCGAAAATACAGATCGCTGTAATATGGAACGTACCCCACAGACGGAGACGGTGAGCCGCTTGAAGAGCGAAATCCTCGTGCTGAAGTCCAGGGTGGAGTCGGAGCGCGCGCGCGGCGACGAGCTGCGGCGCGAGGCCGAGCGCCACGAGCGCGCCGCCGCGCGCGCCACGCGCCACGAGCGCGCCGCCGACCTGCTCGCCGCGCAGCTCCGGGCCGAGCTCGCCGACCTGCGCAGGTGCGCTCCCCCCTCCCCCCCCTCCCCCACATCACCAGAGGCTCTAGGCCATCTGAAGAGGCCTCACGCCTCTGTAAATGGATTGCGAAACTTAGATGAGATATAGAAAATTGTCGTCATTTAGTCAGCCTCTGAGGACTGTCTGTGACCATTTTTCTAATACGGAACATAAATAGTCAAAGGGATTTTAACGGTTAATAATTGCAATATGACTAAAGCTAATCCACCGTTGCAGACTGAAGCACGAAGCGGGCGTGGAGCTGGTGCGGGCGCGCGAGCTGCTCAGCATACAGAGCGACACCATCCACCAGCTCGAGGACAGGCTGGCGCACGCGGTGAGTCACATACTTTTCACTTCTAGGACTTGGGATTTAGATGTTTCTGACCGTGAATTAATATTCTTAGAGAGATGGGTGTCTAAACATTCGCATCTATTATGGTTGGTTTAATTTATCATCGAGGTATAGCGTGAACCGAACAAGCCTCTAAGGTTTTGACGCGCTCGCCGACGACAAAGAGCAAGCGGTGAGATATTTGTGCTCATTTATTATTATAATTATTTATTGACAATTATTTCTTCTAGTAGATTATCGGAAACAAAGATGGACTATTTGTAGGAACGTCGGTAGTTCATGTATTAATTCCATTAATATGATTTAAAGTTTAAAAGCATAAAAGAAAGTAAGGTCACGTGGCAAATCTCTATTTACATACTCAAACCATGAGCTTTTTTTATTGTAAAATGTACATGTAGATAAAAACGTCATAATAATTTTTTTTTTTAGTCATATTTGGTTAATGGTAGTTAGAGTTTTTATACAAGTCTTTGAATGTTTCAATAATAAACTTAAATTGTTCACATTATTTTTGTTTAATTTGTTAGGTATATTTTCATTCGGTTTAATATAAAACGAGAGCCTGGTCGAAATTGTAAAAAGCCCTGACAATAAAACTAAAACATTAGCACTACAACCAATCTTCTCAATTTTATGTCAAATGTGGTGCCTGCAGTGGACTCTGGCATTCAAGTTGATGTCGCCTACTTTGATTTTAGGAAAGCATTTGATACTGTAGATAATGATATTCTTTTC
>NC_052106.1:8306713-8307872 GCF_012273895.1 Zerene cesonia
GTAAGTTCTATTTGGTGTGAATAAATAAATAAATAAAATAAAATAAAAATTAGAAATTCACATTTATTACAAAAAAAAATAATAAATAAACAAATAAATAAAGTACAATAAAAAACCACAAAAAAATTGACATCAACACCTGAAACTAGAACTGGTTTTGTGCATCTCGTGTATGTAATCGGTTATCTTGGGCACATCGTGCGCGCTTCTGTCGGGCGCGTCGGCGCACGCGTCGGCCGCCAGCGGCTCCACCGCCCACAGCGCCGCCGCGTGCAGCGCGCACAGCGCGCAGTACACGCTGTACAGCGCGCCCGTCGCGCACGCCAGCCCCACCGGCCCGCCCCACCACACGCGGCTCGCCTCGCTCTCGCTCCGCCAGCTCTCGACGGTCCATGTGCGGAGATATATGCACAGCTTACTGTAACCGGGAACCGTTATTTTTGATTGGGTTGATATAAAAGTGATAGGTTAATTCTTTATCTACTGTTAATATATAATCTACTGTTATATATAATAGTTATAATCTATAGCATCGTTGATAGTAATATACTTGTCTTACGTATATGTTGCAATCGGCGAAAATCAGATTAAGATAAAAATTGGATCAAAGACGGGTATAGGAGATAGTCTCGTAACGTAGACTATTCGTATAGATTACGAGTCTTCTCCAATCAAAATGGTAAATATTCAAAACAAATAATCATAGGCAGATCTTGTGTTTAAATATGGTTGAGGAAGGATTAAAACGTATAGATGGGGGTGGGATTTAAGCAAGGTTTAAAGTAGGATAGAAGCGGTGGGCACGTTACCGCACGTTGGGCAGCGCGCGCTCGAGCAGGGCGACGAGCGCGTGCAGCGCGTGCGACAGCAGCAGCACCACCACCCACACGCACACCAGGTACGGCGGCCAGCGCAGGCTGCCCATCGCCGCTGCGGTGCAATGGGATATGGAGGACATGAGTAGGGACAGGGGGAGGGGAGTGAATAAAATAGAATTTCGGAATAGAACGTTTAAAAATACTTAAAGCACAATTTAATTGTAACATTTGATTGCAAAGGTATACGTTATAGTTTTACGTTCCCCAATATTGTGACTGTTTCCTAACTCCACGAACATCAGTAAGGTTACCTTGTAACAGCGCTCGATTAGCGTCTATCG
>NC_052106.1:8307882-8317264 GCF_012273895.1 Zerene cesonia
TATAGTTTTACGTTCCCCAATATTGTGACTGCTTCGTAACGCAACGAACATCAGTAAAGTTACCTTGTAACAGCGCTCGATTAGCGTCTATCGAATCAGGCTCGTTGCGCTGCGACAGCGGCGGCGCGTCCGCGGCGAGCGCGCGGCGGCGCAGCGCGTGCTCCGACACGCGCGCGCGCGCCTCCGCCGGCTGCGGCCTGTCCGTGCGCGACGTCTGACGAGTTAGCGACTTTGTTTATATTCAAGGAGATTTTATGAGGGAAACAAATTTGGGTGCACACTTCATATCGTACAAAAAACAAACAACTTGAAAAAAATGAATAATAATAAATGTCTGATTGCTTATATTGGAATTGTTCACGTCTTAAAGATAATAGAAATTTTCTTTAACATCTAACCAATGGATATCATAAATGCTTATAAAATATAAATATTAAAATATCTGTTCCCCAATGCTTCTTGTATTAGCAAATACCGTTGGTGATATCTTCCCGAAAGAAGCCGACATCTTCTTGTCCTTCTCTTTCTCGTCTTTACTCTCCTCCTTCACGTTGAGCTCCGTCTTGGTCACCGATGGGTGGTCGCCGCACATTCTGTGCAATTTCAACTGCCTATAGTTCAGATTTTGTTAAACCAATTAAAATATTCTGAATCAAACTTTCAATTCAGTGTAAGATTGTTTAAGATCCAAAATTGGGTATCACACAACTAATTAAGATTCAAAATTTTAATAATACATACAAAGGAAATTAATATATCGGGACGTGTTGTAAGGTTGTCCTAAGCAACTTATAATTTTTAATTACATTGTTAGGTATAATTCACACCTGAATAAATAATATCTTACATCATGTCCGGTATTCTTGGCGTTTCCGTTTTAGACGGCTCCATATTTTCCACTGATAATATTAAATATATGCTTTCATTATAATACTGCGGAATTTTAGTATAAAAATCGGTAGAAAAACGTCAATACGCGTACATAATCTTGTAAAACTGTCAATTCATGTGACGGTCCGTCGACTGTGACAAGCGAGTTTTCTTTTTTCGAATTTTTTGAAATACGGTGATACCAAGTTTTATATATAAACTCTTTATGCGGTCCTGACAATAAAAAACTGCATACATCTAATATTTACATTTATACTTATAATATAATATTCTGATTGATGAACTGTATATGTAATGCATTTATTAAAATACTAACTGCGGCCCGCGGTTTCACCCGCGTAAGTCCGTATCCCGTAGGAATATCGGGATAAAAAGTTGCCTATATGTTATTCCAGTTGTCCAGCTGTCTACGTGCCAAATTTCATTGCAATCGGTTCAGCAGTTTTTGCAACAAACACACACATATCCTTACAAACTTTCGCATTTACAATATTAGTAGGATGTAATGCCAATTTTGTTTTATCTTTATAATGTTGCTGATCTACTTGTTCTCACATGAGTACCGATCGGCCAATACAATAACGAGCGAAAACAAATCTGACTCTGGTGTCCCTGGCGCAGATCCGCTACCTGCAGGGGCGGTGCCTGCGGCTGGAGAGCTGGCGCAAGGCGCTGGTGTGGCAGAAGCACTACTTGCAGCGCGTGCTCGCCGGCTACCGCGAGGCCGAGCGCCGCCTTCTGCCCGCGCCGCCGCAGCCCCCGCTCTCGGGCCGGCACCGCTTCCGGTGCGTGCCCACACCCCACACCCACACACCCCACTCCCCACTCCCCACACCCTACTACGAAAATACCACAATCATTAGTTTGTACTTGAAGATTAATACTGTTTATGTAATTTATTGATGACCGTCATGACAGCTTGTGTGTTTTAAACGCTATATTCTCCATCACGTAGATGCATAGTGAACGTGGTGCGCACAGTGATCCGCATGGGCTATCTCGTGCGGCGCAGGCAGCAAGTGCGCGCTTCCGCCGCCGCGTGCCTGCTCCCGGGCACGCCGGCCAGTCAGCGCGACCCGCTCGGCACGCCGGCCGACCGGCGCGAGGCGTGCGGCGCGCCCGGGCGGCGCGAGCAGCGGGAGCAGCTCACGCCGCTCGCGCGAGGGCTGACGCCGGCCACTCCGCAGGCGAGCACGCCGCTGCCGCGCGCGCCGGCCCGGCTGGGCAGCACGCTGGCGCGGCGCCTGCTGAAGCAGGACCCCGCGGTCACCCTGCCGCCCGACTATCGTGCGTTGTTTACTTATTCTCTTTTGATTTGTTCGTGTGGTTTCGTTCTATAAGTCCTGATATGTTTTTTTTCTATCTTCAATTTTATTAATTTTAATATATTTTATTTACGAAATAAAATTGATTATTAACATGTGTTTGGTAATCTTAATAAAATCAACTATCTAACTCTTATAAAAAATTTCCAGTGGACGACAGTCACCGCTCGCCGTACAGCAGTTCCCCGCGTGAGCAAAGGTTTATTCTAAGGTAATCATTCTATATTCAAATTTTTCTAAATCATACACTGTACCGTGTGTGATGATGTGTATATATCTTATAACCAATAACAACACGTTGTTGCAGTTCGCCGCGCGGCGAGGCGGCGTCAGCATACCTCAGCAAGCTGGAAGCGGTGAGCCGCTGCCTCGGCCGGACTCTCGACGACAAAGACAATCCTTGACCACGCGTTCACTAGTGGCGGAACTGTGGAACCCTGTGGAACTTTCCCCACCGCTCGGCACACAGCCGAGCGTGGAACCTTCACCAGTGAGCCTTATTACCTCCGTGGAACTTTTACCGACTGTGCTGTTAGATATTGCAATTTGATCAAATCAGGTTCTTTACATTAGTGGATTTTTACACACTTACAGCGTACTGCGGTTTTCACGCTAGGTGCAAAATTTGTAATCTTTTCTAAAGCACGTGTTGTGGAACGTTTCCCACACGAAACTCAGGCTGTGGAATGTTCCACACTAACGTAGTGGAACTCTTTGCACTGATAGGATCCATGGGCACTTTTAAACGGTGCTCTACAGTGCCACGACACTTGATAATAATGTATCTGTATATGGAAGAGAAGTGGAACATCACACCCATCGAATGATTGCAAAGATTTTTTGTTTATTTAATGTATTATTTAGTTTATTTCTCTATTCTATATGAAGTGATCGTTTGTGACGCACTCACGGTGCTAATGTAAATTACAATGGGTACTATTTTTAATCTCGGTTTATTCGATCTGAATGATGTCTAACGCATTTCCTCACAAATTAGTGTAAGTATTAGATTAGTGCCAAAACGTATTAGCTATTATTGTGTTACTTAATTTATTTTATTTTAAGTCGGTTATCTCTCCGCCTATGTGTGTTAGACGTCCGTTGCCTTATAGTCTAAGAGCTGGCCGGCTCGTGGATGTAGTACGAGAGATTGTTGGTTTTTTTCTAAGACGATTAGTGAGTAGATGTATCATTGTATGAAAAATTGTTCGAGCATAATAGTAATATGTATAGATAGTAGGTACGTGTGTAGTGATGGCCAGCTTCCATACTTTTGATATGATTTTTTTGATAATTTATTGAATACTTTTGACATTGAAATTGGTAAATTAGACAACATGTACAATATATTGATACTTTGTTTATATTTAATTTAAACTAGGTTTAAACCATTGTCTAAGCACAAACCTTGCCATAATTGTTTTGATGTTTGAAGAGTTGTTCTAGACCACTTATAGCTTGAATATTTTTAAAATTTGAAGAGATGACTTTCGTATTTAATTTCGCCGATAAATATAAATGTTCTAAGAGTATATATATATATATACATATTGTGTATTAGGTTTGGCTCTTTGAATGATTTATTAATTAAAAAGATGTAGCAATTGACAACAACGAAATTTTTCGAAGAAAAAAATTTACGTTCCTCCTTATTATTATTTGGAATTGTGTTTTTTTATTATAATTAATTCAGGCGATAGGTGGTCAGTTACTCGCATAGTTTTAGACACGGACGCACGAAAGTACAAGTTAGGTTAAGTTAGCTAAGTCCGACCGATTCCGACCGATGCATTCTCGAACGTTCCACGATATCGAGATTATATTTTTATTCATTCATCCAGAGTACAATTCGAATAATTAATATAACTTTCTGTCTATTTTTTGTAATTTAATATTTTCTTAATTTTTAGTGTTAAGTTAGTTGAATTCTGACTCTGCCATAACTTTCCTAACAATAGACAATAGTAGAGTAAGCCAAAGCGAAAAGTATTACAGAATTATATAACAGTTTTAGTGTTTCCTGAATGAATATTGTTGTCTCTTTATATAAATTTTGTTGATCAAAATGACGTCTTGAACATGTACGCACAGTTTGAGTTATTTTATGTAAAACCCCTGAAAATCATGATTGATCATCCACCGTTTGTACAATCTACACTCAACGTGACCAAAGATAGCATTAGAATTAAGGTTAATTTAAACAAACACAGCCCAACGACAACTTCAAGCAATTTATTTCGAAATCTGACATCTGTCTAGTCACAGTTTCATCGTGCCATAACGCTGACTTCTCGTTGAACATGTTCTAAAATGGAATAAATAAAATGATATTTTGTAAAAGCTCGTTTTATTTCTTCAAGCTGCAGCGGCAGGACTCTGTCTTGCACGGGACTATTTGCGGCAAGGAGCTCTGGGGACAAACATCATGATGTGCTTTAATCGTTCATTGATGCATACGGGAATTTGGACCTCTGAAAAAGTTGGTTAAATAATCAAAAAATTCAAATCAGAGAACCTCTCTTGCTTCTTTCTGATTTGAGAATTGAGGGAGAGATTCTCACTGAGATCGGCTACATTTTAAAATGAAAGTTATTCAGGATTAATTCCTCGCTACGATAAATTTTCTATATGCTCATGGAAAATGCAGAATTAAGTTTCGTTCACAAAACAACATACATTCCGATAAAGTTCCTAACTACTATTTATTACTAGATAGAATCCAAACTATTTCAAATTTATGTTAGTAAGAAAATGTTCTTATATTATATATTCTAATACTGACCATCGTTATCAATTACTAGAGGTTTGCCTCGGCTTCGCCCGTAGTACATATATAGCCTTCGTCAATAAATGGGCTATCTAACACTGAAAGAATTTTTTCAAATCGGACCAGTAGTTCCTGTGATTATTGCGTTCAAATAAATAAACAAACTCTAGCTTTATAGTATTAGTATAGGTACCAGTTAAACATATTAATACTATAATTTGTGTAAACTCCAGCAGCTAATAATATAACAGTAAGACTTGGTAAGTACCTTCTTCCTCTGCAACCCGTTAGCTGGCGCTGCTCTCTTGTAGTCCTCCGCCGCTGACGCACCTTTTGGGTTCACGTTAGACGATCCTGGCGCAGCCTGTTGTTAAAAGAAACACTTTTTAACTCTGCTTTTCAACGGTAATTCATTTCATTACATGACATTTTGGAAGTTTTGTTAATATTTATTGAAATAAATAACCTTGTGACGATTTTTAATATAGCCGTTTCGCTCGTACTTTGCGATGATATAATTATATTATAAAGTGTATTTTAAAATCACCAACAGGCAATTGATCAGGACTACACAGTTGTATTGCCATACTTGTCTTAAAGATTGAATTATCAGGTTTATATATTAGCATTTACGCAACATTATTACTAAAAAAAGGAACAAGCATGCTGTTAGTATTAAAATTTTGAAATGCATAAGGCTTTCACTTCGAAAAGACAGCATCACCATTCGTACCACCTGGGCTGACTCACTTGTATATCATATATGCAATGTATCCCTCATATAAGAAAATAACATTTGCAAATTTCGGCCCAAACTTATGTAAGTGTTGCCAACACTTAGCCACACTTAGACTTACATAACACACAAGTACCAATATCAGGTTACTCACAGCAGCGGGCTGCAAGCCGTCCCGGCGGGCCGGCGCGGCGGCTGCGGGCTCGCCCTCGGGCTGCGGCGGCGGCGGGTACTCGTAGCCCGCGTCGGGGCGCGACAGGTCGCGCGGCGCGTACCCGCCGCTGTGCTCCTGCAGCGACGCCGGCAGCTGCGGCATCGGGTACAGCCGGTACTGCTTGCAGTAGCGCTGCGGGGAACGCGTTACCGTTACACAGAGTATGCTTCATATGGAGAAAAAATCTATGCAAACAAATATATTGCCTCTTTCTCTTTTTTATAAAAGAAGAATAACACTAAATGTTTAAATTTTATATCTACCGCCTATCTGGTTCCCTTAATCTAATGATTCGAGATTTCTATTACGATTCGGGATTCTTTTCGATACCTTCCACCTTACACTCTACTACGGCAACAGTAAAATACATACATATTTTTAAAACTTTAGTTTATTTTATTGACTCTACATAGAGGAAACTTAGCTTATTTAAAATTTACGTTTTATTCGTAAATAAACCTTAAAAAAAACAAAATCGCAAAAAGTCCAATAAGCAGAAAGGATTAATTAAATTAATAATAAAAAAACATGCCGCTGATCACTGCAACAAAATGAATCGGCACAATAAGTCCTAAAGACTCCAGTGTACATACATCGATCGCCTTGTGCAGCGCGTGCGTGGGCCGCTGGTGCGCGCGCGCCTCGTCGAGCAGGCGCGCCGCGTGCGTCAGCAGCTTGTTGTCGGCGTCGCGCAGCTTGCTCTCCGCCAGCGAGCCGTAGAAGTGGCGCGTCTCCGCGCGCTCGCGAGCCTCGCGCTCGTCGCGCTCTCTCTGTTTTAGTTCAATATTATTTATTATTATGTATTAAGACGATATGATGCACGTTCGTAGTATGCCTTACCCAGAGTTTGAGAATGTCTTCACGATACTGTTTAATCTTCTTCTCTTTCTCCAGACGCAAATTTTCCTGGAAATCTTGATATAACTCCGCATTTTTGAATCTGTCAATAAGATGATCAAATTTTAACAGCACTTTTAATGGTAAATAGTTTGGTTGGTAAAATTTAGTGTATCTTTATAGTGACCTATTCATGATCTCCCACTGTCGCATGGTGTTGAACTCATGCAGGCGCCGCTCCTCGTCACGCAGGAACTGGTTCCTGACCTCGATACGCTCCTGTTTGAACTTCTCGCGTTTGTTAGCGTCCGCTTGACGACGCGCTTCAGCACTATAGTACAGAATAGAATAGACTAGAATAATATCGAAAACCATTTTAGAAAATTTCAAATTTGAATATTATAAATAATTACGCAGCCTCCTTCTCTTTGACAGCTTTCTGTAAGTTCTCCTGCTCTTTCGCCTCTCGAGCAGCGTCTCCGCTCTCCAGCTTTTGACTTATTTTTTCAAGAACCCGCAACTTTTCCTCTTTCACCTAAAATATGATATTTTATTATTTTGTCTGTCGTTTTCCGGTTTTGCTTGATCACCTATCATTATGTTGAGGTTAGGTTGGTCTAAAATTCGTTATAAAGAGGTAAAAAAATATATAATCCGATAAGGAGCATCTTTTACGTTTCTGAGCGATTTCAACTTGAATCTTTAACAATAGTGACGAGCAGCAGTGTTTACATTACTTTCCATTAAACAATAATGATCGCTTTACGAACAAAATCATGTCGAAACCTGTCGCGACATAAATCACATACTATGAGATTAACAATCATTTTTGTTACATTGATTACACTTTATACAAAGGTTTTGGGTTGACGAAATTCGTTAATTAGAGGTACTTATACTTAACTTAGTAACATAACTTTTTGATAGTTAAAAAATTCGTTATAAAGAGGTTGTTCACAAAAAATGTTCGAAATGTAAAGGTATATTTTACATTGACTCTTATAGAAAATTCAAGGGGCTTACGAAGAATTTGTTAAATCGAAAAAATCGTTATATTGAGATACGTTATATTAAGGTTGCGCTGTATATAGGTACACATTACATTATAATTATATATTTATTTTTAATGTTGCTGTTACTTGTTTATTCATTTTTTGTTGTTTCTTTGTTTTTCTTTTAATGTGTACGTATTTTTATGGTGTAATAAACCATAGTATTTTCTTGTGTTTGGTTTCACGCGAGTATTATACATTTAGATATTAAAAACTTTTCAACGGATTTTAAACGCGATTTGTTCATTATATTATTAACCCGACGTTTCGAACACTTTACAGTGAGTCTCCCCGTGACCACGCTCGCTGTAAAGTGTTCGAAACGTCGGGTTAATAATATAATGAATAAATCGCGTTTATAATCCGTTGAAGTTTTTAATTTCTAAGTGTAATAAACCATTTTTCATTCTTTCATTCAAAATCGTGTTAAAAAGGTGCCTATATATACCCATCCAATGGTTATAACGATTAAGGCCTTACGTAGGAAACGGTTAAATCAACTAACATCGCTCTCGGTCTGCTTGCGGCGGCGCTCGACCCGCGCCCGGGAGCGCTGCAGCACGTCGATGAGGCGGTCGTCCATGCGGTCCCGCGCGGCGACCTCGCGCCGCCGCTGCGCCGCCTCGCCGCGCGATCGCTCCATGTCCGACCAGATGCGCGCCTTCTCCGCTGCTTTCTGCCATCATAACGTACGATTCACCATATATTTTCCTTCTTTGTAATGTTTGTGCCTATATCTATGTCTATGTCAATGCGGTTGTACCAGAAGCAGGAAGAATACATTTTTTTTTTCATTCGAGTGTTTATTTATCTAACTGCATATTTTTATTTATTTATCTAACTGTAATATTTATCTAACTGCTCATTCCAACATTTTTACTTGCCATTTATTTGTAAAACTGCTTTCGTAGTTTTAGCACTGTACCGAGATGGTAGTATGTAACCGGCTAATTATTTTTTAATACTGTTCTACCATCGTTCAACATCTGCCGATAATTGAAATTATATCGATGATATCGATATATTGAAACTTACAGTTAATATCCCTACAAACAGTAAATAAAAGACCTATACACCCAAATCTACATTCATTCAATTTAAGTTAAATAAATAATTTCGAGAATATTGGAACAATTTTATTGTGAGATAAACAGTTAACCAGTCATATCCTACCAGGGCATATGATCTTTCAAAGACTTCACACGAACATTTGACAATACGTACTTCTCATTAGGCATCGGAATACATTCGAGTTATTTATGCCAATTCAATATTTAATCTAGACAGAAACAAAATAACTCACGAAGTCCTCTTCAAACTTCCTTAATTCCTCCATCTGCTCATCAGCTTTTATATTGTCAATCTTCTGCAGATCCAATTCAGTTTCATACTCGATCCGGTTCCGCTCGGCCACTTCGTGTGCTCTATCATTATACATAGGAGCTACTTAACATTTTAAAATAGTTTTTATTTATTTATTTTTTTATTTATTTATCTTTGGGAAACAAACAATACAATTATTCTTATAGATTCTAGACATATACAATACACATATCAGCA
>NC_052106.1:8318264-8324942 GCF_012273895.1 Zerene cesonia
TATATATCCTAACTTTAAATTATTATAATACAAGATTTGCATCATTTTAAGTGTTTAATTTTTCATACCGTGTGACACTTGCCCTTTAGAGCGGCATGGGTAGTGGTGATGGCTTACCATCAGGCGAACCACTAGCTCAGTTGCCCGTTATCATATTAAATGGTGAAGTCCTAACAGATAGAGAACCAACTATTAATTGCAAGATCCTATATACGTCATAATTATTAATCCAACATTATCATTTTCTATCAAATTTTGCACTGTATTCTTTACGTAATAGAATTCTACACCTCTTTAATATAATCTAATTTTATTCCTAGTCCAAACAATCTCAAACTTACGATAGCAATAGTTTCGGCGCGTCCTTATTCTTAAAGACAGTTTCCCGGGCGCTGTACATGAGCTCTCTCTGTTCCTCTCGCTTTCGCTTGAGGTATTGCTGGTAGAACTTGCTGTTAGCTGCCTCGGCCGCCTCTATCCGCTCGCGGCGCAACTCTTCATTACGCTTGTTCACGTTCTGTGGATATTTTGAAAATTTGAATTCGAATACAGTTTACGTTAATCGATAATATTTAAATCGCCTCTTTCGTACGTGATAGGAAAAGAGAGGCCTCCAATTTAGGGATTTGATAAATTCGACACACAAAAGTGCAAGACAGGGGCACAATACACATTGTATTTTCTTGTGTTTGGTTTTACGCGAGTATTATACATTTAGAAATTAAAAACTCTTCAACGGATTTTAAACGCGATTTATTCATTATATTATTAACCCGACGTTTCGAACACTTTACAGCGAGCGTGGTCACGGGGAGACTGAGATGTTATATGTCTTGAAGGTCATACAAAAATTGTTGTTTGTGAACTACCTCCACCTATTTCTCCGCAGTTGGTATGTGGAGTATTTTTCTGGATGTTGGCAGTATTGGCTGATAGTGTCTTCTGGTCTTTTGGTATGTCTGACATGAGGTTTTAGGTTCTTAATAACAGGATCCCAGGTGTTAGAAAGCTGTAAACCATCTTCTCTATTGAAATTTGGATGTTTTTTAATTTCAATAGCCTCAGTCTTGGAAAAAATCTATTTTCTCTGGCGAGGATTTGTGGTTGGTCGAATCGTAGGAAGTGGTTGTTGTCCAGAGTGTGTTCACATACCGCAGACTTCTTGTGACGCCTATGCTTGATATCCGCAATGTGTTCCTTCAGTCGGCTACCAATGCTTCTTTTTGTTTGGCCGATGTAGGAGAGACCACAATCATACACACATCACATCAGGTTAATAATATAATGAATAAATCGCGTTTAAAATCCGTTGAAAAGTTTTTAATTTCTAAACAATACACATTTTTAATACTTAATATTTCAGTAATGCTAACAAAATATTATGAGTAAATTATATGTTTTTATATAAAATGTTTTGAAAACCTATCCGACTTTTTGTGTTTGTCGAGTGATTGTGAATGATAAGATTATTGCAAACACTGCAGCTTGAATATGAAAATACACCAATTACCTCCTAAATCTAAATTTTGCTTTGAATACAGGATTTCACTAGTTATATAATATATGCTTGCATTGAACTGGGATTTTTTGTAATATGTCATAGTATCTAAGCTATTTTAAAATAGGCACTAAATTATAACATGCTTTATAAAATACATTTACCTCCAAAGAATTGGGCCAATTTTTTGTCATCTCTCTACTGGCTTGGTCGAGATAACGAACGTATTCTCTGCGCCGAGTCACTTCCGGATCCTCGCGATTTGTGTCCGTCCATCGAGTAATACGGGACCATTCATCCTTTGTCATTACAACTGGCATGTCTTGAAGAATTTTAGTCTTATTAATCGAGTTCAAACAACAATTTACATATAATATTATAACTAGTCAAACTAGGTTTCTCATAGTCCATGTATTGAGGTTTATTTTTATTTGATCGATATTTACCTGATGTGGTGACGTTTATATAGTATTAATGAAATATAACTACTTATTAACTTATCACACATATAACAAAAGCGTCTAACAAAATAAATTATTTTTGTATATATGTAGTTAAATTGAAATTTTGAGCGCTTTTCTTGGAAGTGACAGAATTTTAATGTGACATATTTTTAAATATTTACTTACATTATTTTTCTTCTTCCTGTCTAGAAAAGGTACGTTACTAGTTACGTATTTAAATAATTATTGATAGAAAATTGTTTAAATATAATTTACTGAACGAAAACTACAACCGAAATTTTTATGACATTTGTCATTTTGGTGTCAACCCGTGGTTGTGTCAATCACTAATCAGTTGTCAAATCGGCACTATTTACGTCAGCCACGTTGGAAGTGCCAACTTGGTGTTTTTATGGTAAATAGTGCAATATTTTATGGAATTAAATAAAATTTTAATGCAAAGTTACCCCATCTTGCATCAGAAGCTTTATAGAACCCTATAAACCATTAAAATTATACAAATTCTGTGGTAAATCAGATATAGTAAACTGTGACATAATTCGTCGTTACCATATTTCGGGGTCTATTTGTTGGTAATTAGTGGTTTTTGTAGTAAAGTTGGTGCGTCAAGATGAAGTTGAAGGAACTGAAGAGGACGGTGAACGTGAGCTGGTCGCCAGCGGAGCATTATCCGACAATGCTAGCGGCCGGCTCGGCGGCCCAGCAAGTCGATGCATCATTCAGTTCAAACTCCTATTTGGAACTATATTCCTTGAATTTAGAAGATCCGGGCCTAGATTTAGAACTGAAGGCGTCTATACAAACCCAACACAAGTAAGTATTCATATATATTACAAACATTTTCATTGATTTGTATTAGTCTTGTTGGAAAATACTTGTAAAACTTGTGTTAAAACCTTGCATCAAATGAATAAATTTATTTACATATTGTTGTCATGATAGGATTTCAACATTAAGAGGATTCATTACTTAAATTTATAGATTTATGAAAAACAATAAAATGAAATGTTAATGAGATGCAAAATGCACAAATTTAGCGGAATAGTAAAACTAGTTTTGTTTCCTTTCATTTGAATAAAATACAAAGACCTCATATTAAAAAGAACAGCTTTTATTGACTCTAAACACCTACTAACTATAAAAAAATTGTTGTTTACAAATTATCATCTAAATATTGCATATTTTATCATAACAAAATACTTCTGTTAGACTTATGAAGTGATCTATATTTATATGCTTAATAACATAAAGTTGACAAGTTTGTTTGCTTGAATGCCAAACCTCAAAAACTACTAATTCTATTTCAAAATTCCATTTACCATTGGATACAATATGTATGCTACCTAAGAGTGTACCTATAATATTCAAAATAATTACATCATAATATATTACATATCTAGAATATTGATACTTATAGAATACAGTACCTTTCGAGTATATTACCTTATTGGTGCTTATTAGGCTTGGAGAACAAGTATTGATAAAGTTTGTTTTTCATAGATTTCAGAAAATAGTTTGGTCGGGTGCAGGGACCATTGTTGGAGGATGTGATGGGGGTCTGTTAGAGTTTTATAATGCTGATAAAGTTCTTAATAACTCACCAGATGCACTTGTTGGAAGTAGTACAAAACACAATGGTAAGTTTATAATTGTGGACTGATTTTGTGGTACCATTATGGTAAAATTTCAATTAAATTATACATCAGTAAAGGAGAAAAAGAGATCCTTACTTATTTTAAATTAGTAAAATTCTTCAAAAGATAGCATCTTAATTAATCTTCTAAAATAATTCCATTTATTTTTTACTCACTGTTCACTGTTTCACAAGTAAATTCTGAAGGATCATCAGAAAATGTTTCTTTTAATTTTAATTGTGGTCTAAATGGTCCAAGTATAAATATTAGTATATGAGAATTGAGCCTTTGATAACCTTATCACTAGTAAGTATATTTAATAAAACTTAAAAAAGCTTTAGTTATAGTATCACCATATAAAACACATAAATTGTGATAAGATTATTATTAATTTAATATTGCAATAAAAACTTTTAGTGCCTATAATATTGTATAATTTATGGAAAATATTTTTGATTATCAGATATTAAAATAGGCGAAAAATTTAACTCCTACCAAAATCAGAAAACTTTATAATACAAAAAAGTGATGTATCTCTCTAGCATATAATCAAAGACCTTTCATTCTTCTGAAGTTATTTCTAAATCTCCAAAATAATACCACCATATATTTCAGGCCACGTCTCAGCATTAGATATAAACCCATACCAAAAGAACTTGTTAGCATCTGGTGCTTCGGATAGTGAGATATTCATATGGGATCTCAACAACACGAGCCAACCTATGGCTCCAGGAAACAGGAGTCAGCCGTACGATCATGTGCAAGGGCTGGCGTGGAATCAACAGGTGTAAATTGAGATATAGTACATAAATCAGATTCATTAGGAATTAAATTCATAAAACCTACATACTACTACCTAATTGTCACAGAATAATAGGAAAAGAATTAAATGCTCCTTTCAGGTGCAACATATTCTTGGATCTACATTTGCAACAAGATGCCTAGTTTGGGACCTGAGAAAAAATGAACCTATAATGAAATTAAGGTACTGTAAAATAATTTCAGCTTACATTTAACCTCTTTTTTCATTACAAAAAAATATCGTGATTTTTGCGCATTTCAAAGACTTTGACCTGTTGTTGACATGTTGATTATGGCCTAACCATTGTTGATTTGTTGATAATAGAAATAATTGAGTATCAATTACTACAACAAATGTGGAATTACAGTGACTCGCAGTCGCGCACGCGGTGGCGCAGCGTGTGCTGGCACCCGTCCGTGGCCACGCAGCTCTGCCTCGCGTCCGAGGACGATCAGGTGCCTGTGCTACAGATATGGGACCTACGGTAAGTTATAAACAATAAGTGACGGTGAGATAATTCGGAAAACATAAACCATGTAGGATCATGAGCTATCCATATCCGATGTTTTCGACTTTCTACTTAAATCTTTAAAACATTAATTTTGATCAAATTTACAACAAGTTCAATAGTGATAAATTTTAATGCTATTCCCTATTAAGATCTTGAAGCAATTCAACATCTACTGATCTAAATAATTGAATCATTTTCATAAATTTTAAACAAAATAGGCCCCAGGTTGAGCCATGGGAAACACCCTAAGTGGCTACCAAGTATTACGGTGTATAACTATTACCTATAGTTTTAACGCTTTATTTGCTCAAATAAAATTCGATCTATTGAAGCTTGTAAGCCTTTAAATACTAACCCTTAACAAATTTTTCAGTAGCTGCAAATTAGCCTTATAAAATATCTAACTAAAATCCATATACTATTTGTTGACCTCATCCTATATTGACATAATCACACAAATCATCAGTGTACTTTTATATAAGGTAGTCATCCCGCCGTAAACATATACAACGTTTGTTTAATCATGTATGTATGTTTAAAATTATTAGTTTGGTACTGTTGGTGGTTTGATTAGAATACAGTGTGTACGGTGAAGTGTAAATTGTTTGACGACGAGATGTACTAGATTTTAGTCTTTTTGGGAACGTCTTAATGGGAAAGAAGGACTAGACTGGGAAGGGTGAGAAAAAGGTACAGGCCGCCAGCTATGGTGGTGTAAGGGGAGGTGAGGGATTCTAAGCTTCATATTCAGTATGGTGAGAGGTAGATGGTAGCGGCATAGTGCACATAGTGTGATGGGGCCGTGGTCTGTGCAGGCTGGCGGCGTCGCCCCTGGTGACGCTGGAGGGGCACAGCAAGGGCGTGCTGAGCGCGGCGTGGAGCGCGCACGACGCGGGCCTGCTGCTCAGCGCCGCCAAGGACGGCCGCCTGCTGTGCTGGGACCCCACCAATACCAAACCCGTGAGTTTATATAGAATCACTCGACAAAGCGATCATTTGATTTATTTCCGAATTAAGGATTTTGCCTGATTGTAGGAAATTCCTCATAAATTATGTTGTTTATTTGCTTATCCGGGCTTATCTTATTATGTGTAGCATTACAAGTTTATTGTTTGCACAAAAGTGTTCAAATTTCAAACCATTCTGCAAAATCACACAGGAATTTCTCTTCTCCTGAATTTTTTGGTGCATACATGATCTTCCATTGACTGTCAGTCTATTTTGCGTGTTACACTTACCTTACTGGTGCCGTCCAGGGCGGAGAGCTGGTGATGGAAGTGAGCCAGCAGGGCCAGTGGGTGTTCGACGTGTCGTGGTCGCCGCGCGTGGCCGGCCTGCTGGCCGCCGCCTCGTTCGACCAGAGCGTCGTGCTGCACACGCTGCTGGGCGGCTCGCGCCCCGACTGTGTGAGTGCGGCCGAGGGAATTGGGGAGATTCTTTGTATTAAAACATTTACATATTACACAGTTCAAACCAAAATGGGCATGGGAACAAGTAAATCGAGTCCATATTTTTTTTTCAAAAAAAATAATTAGCTATAAGTTTTATAAAATTCAGTACAATTTTCGTAGCATTATCACTTGTCCTCTCAGCTCCTGTAAAATTAAATTACTCTCAGTTGTCAAAGTAAGGAATGGGCCGTGTAAAGTAATCGGTACGTTCGCAGCAAAGCGCAGTGGCGCAGAGCAACATAATGGAGTCGTTCGGCGGCGCCGACTCGTTCCTGGCGCTGCCGGCCGTGAGCCGCGCGCCCCCCGCCGCGCGCCCCG
>NC_052106.1:8325942-8327705 GCF_012273895.1 Zerene cesonia
ACAAGTCGATACTAGATAGATATCTAGCATCCTTTAAGTTATCTAATATCTCCGAAACGTATGGTAAACTATAGGCATCTTTTTTAGTAATACTATTCAATTTACGGCTGTCTAAACAAAAACGAGGATTCCCATCCTTTTTACCGACAACTAAAACAGGAGACGACCAAGGGCTCTCACATGGTTCAATAACATCTAAAGCCAACATTTCATCCACCTGATCCATTATAATACCACGTTTTTCAGGCGACATACGATAATAGCGTTGTCTAATAGGTTCAATATCGCCAGTATCAATTTTATGAGTTATTAAATTAGTCCGACCTAAGCCTTTCTCCGCAAACGATATTTCTTTAAACTGTCTAACAATATTATCAGCTATACGTCTTTGAGACTCATTAAGTTTATCATAAGACAATAAATGTGAACATGATGAATTATTTAATATAGCAACACTAGGATCCGTAAACATTAGGTTCTCAGCACGGGATACATAATCAGAACTGATATTAAATGTTTTCCAAAAGTCAATACCTAATATCAAAGTAGTCTTAATTTCCGGAATTACGTGTGCCTTAATTACAGAAGAAATATTCTCAAATGATACCGGTAGAAAAAAGAAACCTAAAGAAGTGATGCTTTTACCACAAGCGGTGGTTACCGTAAGTTTTTCATTAGAGTTTAATTTTAAGCCTAGCATAAGTAATCGTTCATGGGAATTATTTCCTAAAATAGTTATCGTAGATCCAGAATCTAATAAGCCGAAGAAAGATAAATCTGGATCAATGTTAATCTTTATTTTGACATAAGGACGAGGGTCCTCTCTCGGTCTAGTATTGAAAATTGCAGATTTAGAAGGGTGAGTAAATAATTTATTAATCTTAACTAACCAATTTTTCCAATCCGAGATATTGAAAAAATTTGATGAATTTCTACAACTTTCGTTAATTAGTTTTTTGAGACAGATTTTGACGTGCATTTAGGGCATTCAGGTTTTCGAATTCCTTTCTCTCCACAACCAAAACAAAATATCGTTCGCTCTGCAGTACAATCTTTCATAGAATGAGTATTTGTTCGACAGCGTGGACAGTAAACGCTGTTAGTCTCAGAAATACTCGAAGTTTTAAATTGTATATGTTTATTAAATTGGTTTTGTTTATAAATGAAATTTGTATTTTGTTTGGTATCTTTCCGTTTATGATAACAAAATTCGGGAGCCAAAAGCGTTGGTGACATGCATGGTGGTTCTTTATAATTATCAGTCCGTGTTTTAATACTTTCATAATGTTTACAGATAATTCTAAGATCCTCCAGCGATTTCAAATTAGGACTACTAGCAATTATCATAGAATAACATGGGCGAATATTGTGCAAAATAATTTCTAACCTATCTTCTTCGGTCATTTTTTTACTCAATCGTGAGAACATACCCTCCATGATAGAAAGATATATTGCAACATTTTCATCGTCACCTTGCGTACGATTACGAATCTCGGCCAGCATACGATAATCATAATCAGGTATATCAAAATCATCCTTTAAACAGGAGATTAGTTCCTTCCAATTGCTTATTTTATGTTTAACGCTACGAAACCAATGAAGCGCGTCACCGGTAAAAACCTCTATACAAGACAATAACATTTTCTCTTCCGATATAGCCTTTGATAACCTAAATTCTTCCACTCTTTGTATGAAAGCACGGACGCAAGATTTACCGTCATATTTTAATTTAGATAATTCGCTCAAAATTCCGCGATCACAAG
>NC_052106.1:8328705-8329022 GCF_012273895.1 Zerene cesonia
ATTACCCTACACCCATGAACAAAAAAGAAGTGAAGCGTTTTCTCGGTACCGCTTCATGGTATAGAAGATTTATTCCTCAATTTAGTACTATTGCTGGTCCTTTAAATAAACTCACATCTACAAAAAAGTCGGCTCCTCCGTTCCAGTGGACAGATGATGCTGATAAAGCTTTTTTAGAATTGAAGAGCCGTCTCGTCCACGCACCAGTGTTATCCTGCCCAAATTTTCAATACCCATTCGAGGTACACACAGATGCTAGTAGTTATGGGGTTGGGGCAATGCTGGCACAAACGATTGATGGTATTGAATATCCTATT
>NC_052106.1:8329336-8329514 GCF_012273895.1 Zerene cesonia
TTTTTACCGGCTGTCAAACATCACCTGTGAGTTTTCCTAATTATCAAGTTGTTAACAACACCCTCTTCAGATATATGCGTAATAAAAATATATTGACATCAGAATTCGACTGGAAGGAAGTCATACCGAAAGAACGCCACCGGGATACTATATTGAAATGCCATTCCGAACCTATTGC
>NC_052106.1:8329524-8330465 GCF_012273895.1 Zerene cesonia
GTCTCTCTTATAAAGTTCCTACTCATGGAACGTTGGGTAAAATGGGGAGACCAAAAGATGTATCAAGACCATTCCAAGTAATATCTGTTGACTTGGTGGGCCCGTTGCCAACAACTAGAAAAAGAAACAGCTATATATTTGTTATAACTTGTTGCTTTTCGAAGTACTGTTTGTTTTTCCCTCTTCGGAGAGCTACTGCTCAATGTGTGGCAAAACATTTGGAGGAAGATTTATTTATGGTCCACGGCGTGCCGCAGACAATAATACTTGACAATGGTTGTCAATTTGTTAGTAAAGAACTTGATAAATTGTTGAAAAGATATAAAGTTCCTAAAATACATTACACGCCTAAATATACACCTCAGATGAATACAGTTGAACGTTACAACAAAACCATCGTAACAGCCATATCTACATTTATAAAAGATGATCATCGAAATTGGGATTTACATTTACCTCAGATTCAGTTCGCTATTAACAGTTCGGTAAATGAGACCACAGGTTATACCCCATCATTTTTAGTATATGGAAGGGAGTTAGTACCTTGTGGCTCACATTATTTAGAAAATGATTCAACTGATTTTATTTTTCTACCTAGGGATGTGTATGCTGAAAACATAGGTTATTTGTCGAGTGTTTTCGATAAAGTGCAAAAAGCTCTTTGGCACTCTCACGCTAAGAACTCTCGCCATTACAACTTGCGTAGAAAAGAATTAGAATTTAATGAGGGTGATGTCGTTTGGAAACGTTGCTATTTCCAAAGTGACAAGGACACTTATTTTAGTAAAAAGTTAGCACCGAAATTTTTAAAATGTCGCGTTAAACGTAAACGTTCTCCATTAGTTTACATTCTCGAAGATATGAATGGGAAGGACTTGGGTGTATGGCATATTAAGGATTTAAAAGCAAATAGTGCTACCCTTAGGTTATGATTTTTTTTT
>NC_052106.1:8331465-8336222 GCF_012273895.1 Zerene cesonia
CCGCCTGGCTGCGCCGCCCGGCCGCCGCGCGCTTTGCGGTACGTACGCGCCCCCCGCATTCACAAGCATATATAAATACAAAAGTATTCCTATTTATAATATTACTGTAGATGAACAACAAATTATCCCAGCATATGTGTATGATTTTTATAGAAAATTGCCCTCACACGCATATTTTTTTACTAAAATGTTTTTTTTTAAATACACTCATCAATTCTCTTTTCAGTTCGGAGGTAAATTAGTAACTTTCGGGAAGTGTCCTCAAGAAGAGGGCGCAAAGAATGTAGTGCAAATTAGTCAGGTAAGTTTCATATAATATAGTAATGGTACCTTAAATATATAAAAAAGTGAAGATATTTTCTATGTATAGTTAAATAACATTTAACACTTTTTTACTTTTTTTTTAATATAAATCTATAAACACATAGTATAAATTTTAGATTTTTCTTTGTTGTTTGGGAATTTCATTTTTATTCATTTATAAATTATTATGTTTACATATGCAGGTAGTGAGTGAGCCAGAGTTAGTAGAGAAATCAGTGGAGTTGGACCAAGTGCTCGCTCTCACACTCAGCCGGGAGCCGCAGGCAGCCGAGAGGCTGGCTGAGTGAGTTACATGTATACTTTTGAAAAAGGGGAAAGAAAGTTGTGTGTTTGTGATTGAAAAAGTAAAAGTTCTGCCTCTCTTGTCCATAGCTCTCGTATTATGGGGAAAGTGTATAATGCATGCAAATATGCTTGAATAATTTCGGTTACCTGGTAGAGATGGCTTTTAGCCATAAGGCCGCCAGTTGCATACTAGTTTTAAGTTGCTTTCGATAAGTTTATCTCTGTTTTATATTTTGAAAGTGTGCAATAAAGAATAAATAAATAAATAAATAAATAAATAATTTCACTGATAATTTACTAGTCTATTTGTGTAACTTACATAGTATTGATTTATCATAGCTTTAAGGAAATAATTTAAGTTAAAAAAAACTGAACAAAGCCGTCATATTCAGATAATTACATGAAAATACAATACCGTATAAAGAATAACCTAATATTCTTATTAATTTCACTTAATTCCCACAGATATTGCCGCGAGCGTGGAGACGCGGCAATGGACCAGGACGAGCGCTACACGTGGTTCTTCCTGCGCGCCAATTTCCTGCCCACATTCCGCACTGAAGTATTGAATTTGCTCGGTGAGTTCATATATCACTTTATACTACACTTGTGGTTATAAAGATTGAGAGTGTACGTGTGAAATTGCGTGGTTAGCGTGTACGTGTGCGTACGCGAGTTGGTGCGTAAATGCGTGCGCGTGTGCGTGTGCACAAAATAAATATGTGTGTGAATTCGCAACATATTTAATGTTTCTATAGTAGTTCTTTAATACTTTTGCATTTCAGGTTATAAGCAAGACGAAATCCCATCTAAGTTTAAAGCTCAGAACGTTGGTGACACCCAAACGGACACAGCGTTTCTAAGTCGAGTGAGTAACGCACTTATAAAATAATTTCTATATGTCTAACTGTTTGTGTGGGACGTGACACTCGGTATGTATTTTGGTGTAACTTTATGTAAGTGTTATTTGTTTGTTTTCTACTTTTATTTTTTTTATCTCTGTAACAGCCGGCTTCTTTTCTAATTTGCTAATATTTAATTTTCCATTATTTGTAGAATTGTCTTCTAATCTTTGACACCTAAAGAAAAAAAGTTATTTTCCAACTCAATGACTAATTTGCTTACTCTACATTACATGCTAGTGACATTTTAAATAATGATCATTACTTAAAAATATGTATAAACACAATGTAAAAATTTTGTAAAAAACTCCTAACTTTTCATATGAATTTATTGTGTATATATGCTCACTGTATGCTACCAGCTATATATAAATGTGGGCCATTCTGTTTTTGCTACTAACTCAGGGCGAGTCTACTGAGACGGAAGCGGAGTTGTCCACAGACACCAGTACGGACTTGTCCGTGAGTATATATAGTCATAGTCCATGTATTATATCCAATGTGGTTGGCATAATTATTATAAAACATTACCCATTGTTTTAACAATAGAGTATTATTTAACAGAGCGTTGAAGAATAACAATACTTTGTAATAAATTAGCCTTCTTACTTACTTAAAGTTAATCTTATTTGTTTACCCTCTCTACTTGTATTACACATTCTAAAAAGTGTTAGATAGAGCTGAAATAAAATAAAAATTAAGCAAGAAAAGCAAAATTGTATGTGTGTTTAGTGTCATTTCCTTTCGCATGTACCAATTTGATTTGTAATGGTGTAAATATAATCTTTTTATGTATTGCAGGACGCGCACACGTTGATTGAAAGGAAGCTGGCCAATCTGGACTTGGAGATTGAACCGACCGTTGAGAACATCAACCTGCCCTCCGGAGATGGTGTGTTTCTCATTATTTTATGGATTTTATGAGCAGTTCAGTTAGTTCTAGAATATTTATGTTTTTGAATAAGTATGAACGTTATTATTTGAGAAAGAGAGGTGCTGAATTCATATTAATAGTTTTGTGTAAAAAATTCAGAACACTGTAGTTGACTTGCTGGCTGGAAAACTCAATACGAAGAGAAGCATTGCGAGATTTTTGTTTTCTATCCTTTTTATCTTATTCTCATTTTGTTGTCTTCTATCTCTCTCCGGCAGACTCAACAAGTTTGATATGCCGGGCGCTGGTGTGCGGCAACCTGGAGGAGGCGGTGGAGCTGTGTCTGGACGCCAAGAGAGTGGCTGATGCTTTCATTATCGCCTCTTTAGGTAGCTATTGGGTTGCGATATTCTAATCAGGATCAAATTATCGTAAAAAACTAATTGAAATAATAAATTAGCTCTTTCCTTTAAATTTTTATTTGCATTGGCAGGGTGATATTAAAAAAAAATGATTTTATTCGAAACCGTTTTTCAATTTTGATCGAATAAAGCTTTAGAAATTACTCTGAGAATTGTTTTAAACTCGACTTATATTACCTAAATGGATCTACATGAAAGTGCATGAGGCCCAGTATCCAGCGGGTGCTGGGCCCCAGGCCGAGCCGTCACCGAAGCTACAGAGGCAGGTGGTCCCGCAGGCAGCCCGCAGCTGGCGCAGAAGGTGCAGCGCTACCACCTGCAGCAGACGGCGCGCGACCCGGTGTCGCTGCTGAGCGCGTGCGTGGCGCGCGGCGCGTGGGGCGCGCTGGTGCGCGGCGCCGCGCCGCCCGCCTGGCGCGCCGCGCTGGCCGCGCTCGCCGCGCACTGCGACGCCGCCGCGCTGCCGCACTACTGCGGTCAGACCTTGCTGCCTTACCGCTCTCGTGCTCGCTCTTTACTTTATCACCTTTAAATGCACTATACATGAGGCGGGTCACGGCAAAAAAGACGCGGGTTCGAATCCCGCCGTGGACTCATCTACCTTTTGAGCAGAACGCCTTTTCGTTTCATGTGAACAATTCTGCACTTATTCTCCTCCACTCACCGAACGAAACACAATAGCATAAAACTGTTTCACGCAGACGTTCTGTGGGAGTGCGGTACTTCCTCGGTACGAGCTGACACAATTCGTACCGATACGTGCTCGACTCTCACACATAAAAATGAACAGCTATAATGTCACAAAATCTAAATCAACCCTTTTTTTAGTTGGATTGCGTAGTAGATTTGTTAAAAACTAGATTTGTTAAAAATTGATAAAATAACTTGCTTTAGACTCACTCGGTGCGGGTTTATGTGAGATTTAATACCAACAAACATTATAGTCTGAAATAGCACTCTTCTTTTATCCCAATATATAGCAGGGTAAACAATAATAATATAATAAATACGCAGCTTTAGATCTGACTCGTAGGACCAGTACATGAACGATCCCTTGATGGCTATCATCATCATCATCATCAGCCCATATATGTTCCCACTGTTGGGACACAGGCCTCCTATGAGGGTTCAGGCCATAATCCACCACGCTGGCCAAGTGCGGGTTGGCAGATGTCAGATGTCTTCGAACTTTTAATTCTTGGACATGCCGGTTTCCTCACGATGTTTTCCTTCACCGTTTTAAGCAGTGGTGATGTTATCCACATGTGCAGAATTATTGAAAAATCAATTTATTTCCTGCACGCTCGCCCGGTCTCGAACCCCGACTCGAATGATTTTGAAGTCCGAGGTTCTCACCACTGAGCCACCACTGCATACACATAACATATAATGAAAAATTGATGAACTTTATGGGCAACTAATCGAACAATAAAATAAGTAATTGAACAAAAATCACGATATCTTAAATAAGACTGCTCGTAAAAGCACAAGTAAAATATCTCCAGAACTCCTCGGCAACAAACTATCCGAAGAAACTGACCCAGCCCTAAAGAAAGCGGCTCAACTGTGCTACGTGGTATCGGCGGCGGGCGACGCGCTCGCTTCGCGTCTGCTGCGCGAGCGAAGCGAGGACGGCGCGAAGTGGGACAGCGACGTGGGCGCGTTGACGCAGCGGGCCCAGCTGGCGTTACTGTTGCAGACCGCCGCTGAGACTAGGGGCAGGCCGGTGCAGGTACATGGATGTTGGCATTTTGGTGTTTTTGAGTATAGTTAAGATACAATGTTACGTTCTTGTTACGTTAAAGTTAAAGTGTAAAATGTGAAAGTTTGTTTGTTTTGATGTATGTCCGTCAATCACGTTAAAACTCCATGTGTATAAATTTGAAGTTTCGCGGGATTCACTCAAACACTCAACACTAATTTTAACTATTTATTTACTTTTACACAAGG